>NW_016690194.1:7305607-7460941 GCF_001604755.1 Lepidothrix coronata | reverse complement strand
AAAACAAAACAAAACAAAACAAAACAAAAAAAAAACAAAACAAAACAAAACAAAACAAAAACCAATCCACCTTCTTCTCTAAGACCTGCAAATTATTCTGTGTTGATAGATCCATGATAACCCAAATGCAGAATTAACATGTTAATAATGTCTGTAAGAACTTATAAAAGACTGAGGACCCTGCTTATGTTCTGTCACTCTCCTGACCTTCATTAATTTCTTCTACTCTACATAGTCTTAAGTATGAAGAGTATCAGGCTTTCAAAACTACAGTTCTTGTCATAGAAGCTTACAAATAATCTCAAATATTCACTTGGATTAATGCAGTTCAATTGTGTTTTGACACATCTAAGTCAATGACCTGTAAATTAATTATTCAATTACTGAAAATTATTGAAAAAAATGTTGAAAAAATTTGGGGGGAAAAAAAAGAAAAGAAATTATTGAAATCTCCAGATGAGCTTGGTCTACCAAGAGCCCACTTAGGTGTGTCCTGCAGAACCCTCATGTCAGACAGGATCTACCTTATCCTGGGCCAGACCTGAACCTGGGGTGAGGCAATTACCTGAATTAAGACACCATAAACATGATAGATTGGATTCTAAAAGCTATTCCAGGATGCTACTGCTAAGGCTATGAGCTGCCTCAAGACAAAAAACTTGCAGCTGTGGATCTTATATTTCTGTTTCCATCAGCTAAACATTTAAGTGACATTGCTCAGAAAAACAATTTGATTTCTCTTTTCTTCCTCTTTTCTTCATACGTATTAAGTCAGTCACATTCTGCTCTGGGAGACAGTGGAGACTGTGTTACATGAGACAATCTACCTTTGTAAGAACACACAATAGAGGAATAATATTCGGAGATGTCAGGTGACAGCAAGTTAACCTCCACACAGGTGCACCTTTATGCAGGCAGCATCAGGCTCTACCCCGACTCATTTTCCAAATTCCTTGTCAAATTGGCTAAGTCCAACAACTGGAAAGTTTTCAAGATGAAAAGGCCTTGTTAACGTGACTCAGCCAAGAAATATATGTAAAAGCAGGGAACTCAATTACATCTAGAATGCTGGTGCCCTACTAAGGACAGCAGTTTCAGGTGTGACAGAAATTTTAAGGTTAATGGTTTGGAAGCACTAGTTGAGACTCAGCTTTCTAATGCTCAGGTAATGGTGTTTAGAGAAATAACAGGTGAATGCTTAAAACTAAGTACTGTGCTTAAATATTACTGAAGATAGGAATGCCTAGTAAAAAAGTGAGGATGTGAAATGGAAATATGAACAGTCAGCTTAGATTCAAGATGGTTCAAGCAATTTGACAGACTTGCACAGGATATGCAAACTTACCTGGCCAGCAACATTCAAACCTGTTTACCATCTGTAATCTTGATTATGAATTTTACTAATACAAATCTCCCTCAAATCAGCTTTTTTTTCACTTGCATATTTCTCTTTTGGATAAGAAGATGTATTTTGGTTGATGTATCATGAAACTGAAATGGTGTCTGAAAATAACATGTATCATCATATTCAGTGTGACCTATCTACATAAGAGCTGGCTTTGCAAAGGGACCTCAGAAACAGAAAAGGTTAGAAATAATAAAGAAATATGTTGTATATTTTTAGCAAAGGAGAAAATGTCAAGTCACAGGAGTCAGTGAAGAGCTGGGTGTGGTATGCAAGGAACCACGAAAAAGAGGAGTGTCCGGCTAACAATATCTTAGGGTGACATGAAACATTTACTTTCTTTTTTTTTCTGAAATCTAGCCTAAGAAAAGGTTAGAACAGCACACGGAAACATCTCAACCTTGCAAATAATTTCATTAGAGAAAATGTAAGCTGAGGATTGCAGTCTCTGGCAACATCCTGCACCAAGTCATCCTGAATAAACAGCCTAGCAAGCATTCCTCCTCCCGTCCTCAGATGTGACAGTTGATTGGGTATTATCTGGAGCAGAAAAGGTGTAGATGTATATCAGGCATACAGAAGGCAATAGTTGTCCTATACCTTTTAAGTCTTACACTGCAGAGGAGAAAGTAGGAAGACAAAGAGAAGACCAGAGGTCTTTCTTACACAAAAGAGCGAATAAAGGTTCATTTGGGCAACACTATATCCCTCTAACACTCAATTCCACCTCATCACAAACCCTCCAGATCTTACAACCCCATCCCCATTTATTTCAGTGCCCTGACATAATTTTTCTAAGCCTCCTGCTGTTTTAAGTTTTACCTTTGTTAGGTAATACTTAATTTAGTATTAATTTAATTCAGCATGGTCAGCCACCACCTGGCCACAAACAGGACTCATTGGCCCAGACAACCCCTGCTGCTCCCAGACTTTGGAAGGACAACAACTGCACCAAGGGGAAGTTGGACAAACTTGATATATCTTTAGATATATCTTCTCCCCTTGCTTCTCTCCCCCACCATTATCACTGGTGTGAGGACACTGGTTTGGACATTTTGCTTATATTAGCTCTGGGATTGCTCTGAATAACATGGATATAAAGTTAATGGTTTTGTCTGTTTTTAAAACTTCGGAGTTCACAAAATATCCTGAAACATTTAGAGTCAATGGGTAACTCATCATATCCTGACAATATTTTATTTTTATTTGGACATCTTCTGTTTGCATCTTCAAACCTGTTTTTACTTGAACTGAAATAGTTGCTCAGACTCTATCACTTTGAATTTCATCAATACAACTGGGTATATCTGATTTTTGTTTCATTTACCATCTTTAGTCAATCCTGTAGCTACACAGATATACAACTAAAGGAGAGTATGTATACCAAGATATTCTTTCTTAACCTGGTGTTTCAGAATAGTTTAACAGTTGTATAGCACCTGAATAGATAAATAATTCCGTACCTGTGACAAACACCAAATCCAGTAGATTTACTATTGTAGAAATGTTTTCTTATTTAATGGTGTATTTTAGCCTAAAGGACTGAGGATTTTCAGTATAAAAGACATAATTTTTCAGGATTGTTTATTAACAATAGAATTTTGTTCAGGTGGTTTAATAGTTATCCAGGGAGCAACTCCAGAGAGGCTAAAGCAATAATACTCTGGATGGTTCACATCACCACCAGAAACTAAATGACATGATTTATCATCACTTTACTTCAGTTTTACACTCGTGCAAGTTCAGGGTTTAGAGAGTTGTGGAGGAACATTGAATTGACGAATAATGTACCATTTTCCTCTCTGACTAAAAAATAACCCCTGTGAAAATATTCTGTAGTGTTTCTTAGAAATCTGGGGTGGGAAAGATCACCATGTGAACTAGGTGTTAGTAAGAGTTTTATACCTGTGGCCAAATAGTAATTCAGAAGCTGGTAATTTTAAATAGTATGTGGATAACTCCTCAATACTGGGGAAAAGAATCACCTGTTTCCAAACTCTCACAATTCAGTGAACACTCTCTGGGAACAGATGTTCTAAAACATAAACCAAATTTCTTTCAACATCTTTCTACAATTAGCAGCTTTTTAAACACGTTATCTTCTCATGTTAAATACTTTCTTTACTCTATCTTTTCTAGATAAACCAAGGACAGAGGCACCATTTTTTAATCTAGCAGACAGGTCTCTGATGTCAAATTCTCTTTCTGGTTTCTACATAAATGGTATATAAAATATTTATTTCCGTACTCTTTAATAATTAACAGCTTTTAAAAAAGTACATGAGAAATCTCATCTCTTTCTAGAATGAAACCTAGAATGAAACATACCCTCCTCAAACAGTAGTGTTAACACCCACATTTGTCCCTGTTCGTCAGTTTTAGTCCTTGTTACTATGTTCATTCTAAACGTAGAAGATGAAAAATTTATGTCAATGGTTAGATTGACTACTCTTAGATTTTAATTCACCTTAGTATCTTGATTAACATAATTTTGAAAAGAGAATTTAATTTGATTTCACTTCTGCTATTTAGTATTGACTCTGTTGCTGATTGTTTTTTCATACTGACCGCTGTCCTTTGGTTTTATACCAAGTCCACTTATATGAGTTGACATGCAGTAAACAATCTGAAGAAAATACAAGCATGTAATTAATTTTAAAATACTGGTTGTATGTACAAGCTTGAGTGATGCAACAGCATCATGAAAATTGTTATGAATGGTTTGACAGATGAATAAAGTAAGGAATTATTTTAAGTGTTATTAAGTAATCAAGGAAGTGTGTCAGCAATACTGAATTTAAACAAGGATCATACTAATCTAATTCTGTACCTCCTGCAGCTTCTAATAAGCTCATTTTTATCTATGCTCAAGTAGATTGAATGGTAGTTAAATTAATTTAAGAGAGACATGATTTGTGCAACTCTTTCTCTTATTGTACAAGTTTCTGAACTGATGCATAAGTATGTGCTATGTGCCCTCCCACAGATGGTAGAACCCATCAAAAAGGATCCTAATTAATGTCACGGTGAATGCTGACACAAGTTGACAGAAACAGATGAGTCCCTTCAACTGACCATGAAAGTGCATTTGCTCATTCTGTATGTATTAGTCACAGCATGTAAATTTATGAATATTTATCCATTCAGACCAGACTTGGGAATAGATCTAAATATTACTGGAAATTCATTGTCATGGGCTTCAAGTGCTTGATTTACTGCTTTGGGGGGAAATATATAGAAGTGGTAAAGAGGAAAACAAATGCACAGTCAGTGCCTCTCACCATGGTCTCTCTACTTTTTTCGCTCAGAAACATGTCCAGTGTCACCTCTCACCCTTTTCTGTGCTCTGGACCTTTTTTTCCTCCTTCTCCAAGTCATTTTGAGAGATCAACTTACTTCATGAGGTAGAAACAGGATTAAAACAAAATCAGCAGTACAAGCCTGAATACTTGGGAGTCATTCCCCTTTTCCTCTGGTTTTGCCACAGATTTCAAGAATTCTGAAAAAGGAAATGTCTTGATATCTGTATTTCATTCCATTTCAACAGGATCCTTGTGCATCTCACACAGGAGATCTAGAAGGACAACTAAGTCTGATGCAACATTTCTCATTGGCTGGATGTTAGTCTCCACAGTCAACAGTAATCAGCTGAAATTAAGCAGATGAAGAAAAATAGAAAATCTAGACACAGCCTTCACTGTTCGATGACTTATGTCTCCATTGGAAAAATAAGTTCTATGCACTTAGTTCTGTGGTTTTTAAGCAAAAGATTAAGTGCTTATTTTAGCACAAAGAAATTGAAAAGTCTTGCCAAATCGAAATGGTAGCTTTTTAGCCCTGCTTTGCTCAGGTGGGACATTTTGGATGAAAAAAAAGGATGATTCATTGGTAAAAAGTTAAGTGAAGAAAACGGACAAATACAAATAAAAATAAAAAGATTTGTGCAGTGAATCTGAATTTTGAAAAGTGCACTGAACTGAGCAATCACCTCAATGGAGCAGGAGGATTTGCAGGAGCTTGTGAAATCTTTTCCCATATCTTGAGTTTCAGTGTATTTTTGTGTATGGGATTTTCTCCAGCTCATTTCCTGGGGTCCGTTATAATTTAAGGGATTACTGTTCCCCACAGACAGTTATGCTACATGGAATACTCAAATTTAATCCAGCAAAGACATATTTCATGATCAGTCTATAGAACAATAAAAACAGGTATTTAGGGCAGTTTATCTCATTAATATAGCCAAGCTTTCATCTCATTCTCTTCCATGCTATCTTTGACATCAGGGCTGAGCTGGCAACTACGGCTACTTAGGCTTTCCGTCAGACTAATCTTAATCTCCTGCCAACAGCATAATGAAAATCTCAAGTATCTACATTACTTGCTTCTCCCTATTAAACATAATGTGAAAATAATTCCATCTGAAAAGATGGTTTAGGAAATGGAGGTTTAATTGACACCATCAAGAGCCCTTTAAAGAAGTGTGAGTACAGAGAGTGCATGTTTGGCTCCTATCCTATACGCTAATCACAGGGATGCACACGGAATTTCAAATATTGCCTTCTTTGTTGTTTTTAACGCAATCTCCTTTTCTCAACTTCCCACTAAAAGACTGAAAATACTGTAGCATGGACTACTTCAAAAGCCAACAACTGTTCCAGCACTGCTGCTTAGCTCAACCACACACATCTTTCCTTCTTCTTACTGTAATTTACTCCTGAGGAGAAATTCTTTGGCCTCCACATCAAGACACCCCAGCCAGGATCACAAAACTGATGCTCAATGTGATAAATTAAACTATACCAACCCTCAATCTACCTATGAGAAGCTTAAAATACAAAGTACAGGTCAAACATCACTCCAGTTTAAAACATTTGTTAGAAAGGCCAGGGAAGAACACCAGATGTTTAGCAGAAAGGTAATGGAAGAAGGCACAGTTTCCATTTTTTAAGCTATCCTCTCGTAATCTCGCAGCCACCAGTCTCACTGAAATACATTACAGATGAATCATCGGAGACACATATCTCACCATATTTGTCACAGCAATAAAACCCTGCTCTAAAGAACATGCCCTGAGAAAACAGAGGGTACAGCCCTGTCAGTCTCACAGAGTAATAACTTCTCCATCAGCAGTCAATTATTTGGCTATTACCAGTGACAAAAATCAGTGAGATGTGCGACAAACTAGAGAGCTGAGAGACTTTCCTCAGGAGAAATTGCAGCCTTGGAGGTCAGCAGATAATGTTAATTTGTTCCTGCCCAGGGCTTTCAGTCTTCATATTTTCCCACCTTTCCCCAGGGAGTCAAGAGAAATGGTGTCTGTGGATAAAAATTCCTTGCACCTCCCGTGGAAATAAATCACTCCTTCCCATGTGGATGGCGAAAGCCTAGTTATCTGCTGCTCAGTTAAAACTAACACACACTGCACAGAGAGCCACCAAGAGAAAAACAACTAAAACAACTGCACTTTGCTGTATTTATTTCTGCCTTAGTCATTTCAGCTGAATATAGAATGACTCTAGAATTTTTTTTGCAACCACTTTTTTGCAAATATTTCATTTTTTGTACTATTTCTGCAATATTATAATCAAAAGGAAAGGATGAAGGAAGGGAGGGAGGGAGGAAGGGAGGGAGGGAGGAAGGAAGGAAGGAAGGAAGGAAGGAAGGAAGGAAGGAAGGAAGGAAGGAAGGAAAGAAAGAAGCCATCCCAAAGTATAAGAAAATGCTGAGCAAGCATAAAGCAGAATGCCTTAATTATTTAATTTTTTTTTGATACTCACATTAGAGTCTCTTCTAAGAGATTTTTTAACTTGCCTACATTTCAGTCGGAATGAGTTAACCATCAAAAACTTTCTAAACACTGCATTCCATAAATTTATTATGGCAGGAATGAGTTTATCACCTCTGTACACAGACAGTACACTGACTCACTGATACACCAGTGACTACAGTGTTTGTCACACCAAGTTGTCTCCTACTGTATTAAATAAATACAGTTACTGAATAAAAAAGTGACATGTCAACATGAACTCTTAAATATGTCCTTCTTTAAAAGGGAGGTAACTGTGGGGCAATCTATATATCCCCTCTGCAGCATGGAAGGTTATGGTATCATTTTCAGCGGGATCCAATTTTTCCCTGCTTAAACTTTTTTATAAGAAGAATTAGTTGTTGTGTGAGACAGAAAAAAAACCCATGTCTGTGTGTAACCCTCTGAGAATGCCCAGTTCTGATACAAATTTATGGTTTCTCCTACCTGAGTCATTGGTGGTGGCAAACCACACTTTAAATAAATGTTGCATTAGGATTTTAAAAATGTGAACCGCAAGCAGTAAATTAAACAAATGCAGAGAGAGGATCCCCAGGGAGCTCCTGGCCCACCACAGGCTCTGAGCACTTTTAAGGGAGTGGAAGGTTATCAAAAGAAAGACAAGTCCAGCTTATTACAGTACTGGGATGAAGACTCTAAAAACCTTTTGAAGGTACAGAAAGAGAGTATGAAAACTGAAAAAAATAATCACATTTATCATTAACAAGCAAAAACTATGCAGCAGCCCCTTCTACCCACAATTACACACATGACTAACTTTAATCAGACCCTGAAGTCAAGAACAAACACTGAGTTGTGAGGACTGTAACAATCGTGTTTAAAGTAAAAATTACATTCTCTGTTTGGCCTCCTCTGATGGAACAATTGGTGGCAATGCAGGTGGGACAAAACACCCCCTGGCAACTACTGGGACTTCCAAATACGCAGTCACCAGTCTGGGTATGGGGTTTTTTTATTTACTTGGATGCTGCTGATAACCCCAAAAATATGCTGAACCCTTTGAGCTCTCTGAAAAAGCAGCGTTTATGTATAAAAGCAAGTAATACCTGTTATTCTTCAGTCAATTGAACTAAAAGTACTTCCTAACACTTGCTTCTCAAAATTATGAAACAATTCCTGTATAATAACATCTTTTGGTTTTCTCTAGTCTTCATCTCAGGAGAATCCAGCACATTTGCATCCATAAAAATGTTTTTCCTGTATTTGAGATGCCTTCCCCCAAACCACTTCTGCCAATTGTATGTATATGTGTGTATATGTATATTATTAAATAGTAGAGAAATTAGGAACACTACTGAGCAGCTGGAATGGATTATACTTTGAAATACATAGAGTAACTTATAGAAATTATCCAGGAAAGCCTTCCTCCTAGGAAATCCATGTGTGAATAAGGACCATAAAACTAGATCCTTTATTAGTAAAAAATGAAGGACAGAAAAAAAAGGAAGGCTTTTGCTTTTCTTAACTCATTAAATAAAACCAATTTTGTTAAACCAAAGCAGAAAGATGGAATTTTTCCTTCGTGGAAGCAAAGTAAAAGCTGTAAGTTGCACTAGAAAGGGAGGCTTTTTCCTGATTTACTTTTTTTTTAGTTACAGAGGCTCCAGCTCTGTTCCACTGTACTCTGTGACTACAGACCGTGCTTAATTTTTAACATTATATCATAAAATTTGCCATCCTCAGTAGGTACTGTCTACTCTCAAATAGGTTCAAATACTTTTAAAGTGAAGATATTATAGAAACATCCAATTATTTACAGGATTCAGGCTGAGAGGCCCTACACTTAAGCCTCTCTGTTGAATGCATATTCCACATGGCTAATGGTGTCATTCATATGCAACCCGCAGAGAGATTTGGGTAATAAGCACAATTTCTAACTGTGGATTGGGAACACTCTCATTAATTTCTCCACTCCAATTATGAAATGCAAATTGTGAAAAGTAGAATTTGCATCTTAACTTGACTTATATATTATCTCTGCTTTGCACCTTAGGAAATTGCCATATATTAAGTTACAGTTAAAGCTGCATCAATGCCATCACAGTTTACTAGAATCAGAATAATTTTATTTAACTTCCTGGCTCAATCATGTTTTGAACTGCAAGATCCATCCTTTGTCACATTTAAAATGTGTAAATTAAAAGCCACAGTTCAACTGTTATTAACTAAAAGTAATATCTGTCTGCCTAAGGAAGCATTTCCTTTCATTGAATATCAGATTTGAAAAACAACCTGCTAGAGAGCCGGATAAACCTCAAAATCTTGACAGTTCACTGACCAAGTAATTATCCTAAATTTCTGCTTTATCCTAAAGTACGTCTTTATTTCAGCAAATAATTAAACAGTTCATTTAGCAACCTTGTTCCACAAATCCTAGTTCACCTCTTTGCTGATCTGATGGCTACTTTCACTAAGCTTCATATTATCCAAAGCACATTGCCAAGTTTCATTAAAAATGTTGATTTAGCCCTTGGATAAATTGCCAATGTAATACTAGATGTCTATGTGGATAAACACAATTCAACTGCCTTTTCTGCCACCGCACCCACACACAAAGCATGAGAAAGGTAGCACTCCTTTTGCTCTAATTTCTATGTCAAACAGATCTTTATTTGCATTCTTCTGAGTGTTCTTGGTCATATCTAAGAATATATTTTCATTCCAAAGGACTAGAGAATTGCCACATAACTAGCAACAACATCCATAAATCTAAAATATTTGCAGAAATAGAACCCTTTCAGTTTTCATGACTCAGTATTTACTTTAGGTGCCTTTTATTTCAAGATAAATGCTACCTTCTTTGCATACTTTAAAATCTTATAAGAAATACGTAGAAGTTAAGGACATAATTTCTATGTAACAATGACTTGAAAAACTGTGGTTTTACAAAACAATCTGAAAGGCAAGGAGAAAAGAAAAACTTGGCTGATTCCTTTGAAGAAGAGGTATTTTTTTCGTCTGATTTAAGATCTTTTATCAGTCAATTTATGATGCAAAAACATAAAGATAGTATTAGGCTCCTGATGTTTGGCTTGTGACAGCCCTGGTGAACATGAAATTATCACCAGTGATGTCACCAAAATTTCAAATGGAAAATAATTCTAAATAAGCTTTATTTGTTAAAGCAAGGACTGTTGGATATGGTTTTGTGCAACTGCACCTTATTTATAAAGCATTTACATTAAAGAACCAACTCCTTCTGCAGGTCTATGCAGCAGTGTTCAGAAACAAGGGGTCGTTCGTGCATTTGCAAACGTGATCACAATCTGTCATTTGATCCTCCTGCCAAGCAGAAAAACCACGACACGCTTCCAAGGTCTGCACATCTCCCATGTTTGTGATGGAGCCCTTCCAGAGGTGAAGGAATTCTGAGGTTAACTTCCCCCGCTGCCTCCCTGCCGCCTCAGCAGGCTGGGGTGGTTTGCTTGGAATTAGTAATTTTATTTTTTTGCTCAGTGACCCAATACTGGAAAACATTTCTGGGCAGGACCCCAACATCCTGTCAGCTTAAGATAAAGCCTTTTTGTACCATGTAGGATCTGGCATTCCATCAGCACAAATTACTGGAGAGGCTTCATAAAAAAGGAACACCTATATTTGTGAACTGGTGCTAATTCCACATCTCCCAACTTTTGACAGGCTGGAGAGAAGTGAAAATTATTAGCCAAGTAAATTGACTGAAAACTTGATTAGCAGCTGGCAAAAGACTGAAGATGAAGCTCAAAAACCCTCAAGGACGCTGGGAAAAATAATCAGAAAAGTGAAAATTCTTACGGTTCAGCTGTTGTAATTTTTCAGGTAAATGCAGAGATTTTGTATCTCCTTAGCTAACCAAAGAACAACCACTGCCACATAGTGTAAAGGGAAAAAAGGGGAATAGAGACTGACAGAATGGATGTTCCATATCCCAAGCTTTAAAATATAACTAATTATATTATAGCCCAGAAGAAGAGACACTCTTCAGGTTCAGCTGTGACTTGATCTGTAATCATATTAGGACTTAACTGTATAGAAGAAAAACTTAACTGCTCTGTTTTTTTCTAAAATTTGCCCTACTTAAGGGAATTAAAACAAAAATATCAGTATTTTCTTAGTCATTCCCCTACAAGAGGAATACTGAGTCCAAGGCCTTTCTATACTCCTCTGCAATAATTTGCCTCCATAGGTTTTGCTTCAACAATCAATACTAAAAAAAAGTGAAACTGAATTTCAGCCAAACACAGGCAGACTTTCAAAATTAAATGGACAACATACAATGGGGAATGGGTATTTTTCATTGCAATGTACTGTAAAAGAACAGAAAAAATAGAATCTGATATTTTTCTACGCCATTAAAAAAATATAATTTTTAAACTAATAAAACAGGATTGTAAATTTAAACATTCCTAGCTGGCATCAAGCCACAATTTTCTACATCAAAATATAATAATAAAAGATAATTCTCGTTTATTTAAACAGAAGTCTTTGCTAATCATGGGAAATGTCTTTGTAATATACTTGTGTTCCTATCGGTTTAAAGAGTTTATTATCCATGGAATATTACAGACAAAAATGGACTATAAGTATTTTCAAATATAATTTGCCATATATTTTAAAGAAATACCACTAACCATATTGCAGCTCTGAGGTAATACTCTGCATAACTAAGCACCTCCCAGACCACGTGAAAATATTTCCGGAAGTCGAAATTGACATAAGAAGAAAAATACCTACAAGCGCTACAAATTCTGACACTCATGTTTCCAAATGATTTTTTCTCCCCCATGATTTTATTTTCAAAAGAAATCCATTCTGGTCCATTAAACATGGCATTGTGAGTTGATTTCCACTGAAATTTCACAGGCAGAACCACAGGGTGATGAGGTTGGAAGAGACCTCTGGAGGTCACCAATCCCAACCACGATCAGTTGGGTTTGGGACACAACAAATCCTATGACTTCTTTAGGTATAAAAACATTTAAATACATTTAAAAACTGCTTACTTTTCTTCAGGTGGTTGTTCTGCCTCATAAGCTGCCACCTTAGGCCCTGTCCCAGCAGGTTTTGCTGCCCTTTGTCTTCTCTTCCTTCTTGGAGCTGTGTCAGCAACGCCTGGGCTCCCCAGGAGGGAGGAATCCCTTCGTTCCGGTGCTGCCAAAGGGAAAAAGGACCAAAGCTAAAAAGAACTCAAATACAAAACATCACAAGACAATCCTTAAAATTTGGTTTCTTTAATTAAAACCTCTATACTGCTAAGATGGGCTCAGATCTGGGAGCAGTTTGTGTCAAACAGATGGCATAAAGGGAAATTCAAAGAGATTAAATTTAAGCTGGAAGAAAGGCTTCCCTTGATAACTCTTTGTAGTCAGTGGACTGCAAGAACTGGGTAATCTGTCTAGATTTTCACTGACTCCTTCGCTGAGGCTGAGTAAAGTAGGCTCTGTCCTTGTTCATTTACCTAAACTATGATTTCTTACCTGGTTCATATTAAACGTACCATGTACATTCATAAAATACGCATTATCTACACTTAAAACACAATGCCCTCTCTGCTTTGACGATTACCTCCTTAAAGCTCAAATCTCAAGAAAACCAGATCCTTCCTTAAGCGAAAACCCCCCTAAAAAGCCGCTAGTAATGCACTAAGAAGTTACGTAGATATTTTTATTCCAGTTATCAACATCTTGTAGCATATTTTCATTTGGTATGCTTGCTTTAAAAATAAAACCCTTAACTACCTATCATTTTCAAGACAATGATACCCATAACAGCACAAATTTCAACTGAAATACATTAAATAATAATGTGGTTACTGAGGCTGATGCTGTTACAGTAACTTCCCTGATTATTACTTTCTGTGCAATTTAGAGAGGTTTAATCTTGACATGGATGAAAGATTCCATAATTTTGAGATTCAACACAAAAGGTTCTCACAGAAAGTGAGTGTTTCTTCATTCCTTTCACATCTACTGAAAGTGAAACAGGAGGATAATATACAATCCACAAGTGGCATTTTCACGGTTTCTCAAAAAAAAACGTGCTTCTGACCAAGAACACTGTTAAATTAAATAGAGGCTCCAGTGCTTACAAAGAAGGACATCCTGAACATTTAATAATACTAAATATTTACCAGCATGCACTATACCACATCACAGGCCTACAGATATTTGTAGGGTGACAACAGGCATATTTCCAAAGCACAAGCTTAATTAACAAGTTTCAAAGTCCAGTACAGACAAGACACATTCCCACAATAAATGCTGAAAAGGGTTAAACTACTGCCTAGTTCTCCACACTAAACTTTAACTAGATATGCTTACTTTTCCAGTGCTAAATGTTGAAAATATCTTCATGATAGTTACTGTCTACCTGCAGCATGTTGGGGGTAGTATGTCTAACATCTGCACAAACACTATTTTATTTAGTCCAACACCACTGCCTAAAGTTGGCCTCTTCATAATTAATACATATAAAACAGTTTACTGTCAAGAACCCAACAAACTTGAACAACTTTACTATTACTAGCTCTTATCCTTTTTGCTGTTCTCCTCCCACACTCTCTACTTTGGCCAAGAAGTAGATCCAGAGGTTAACCTCATACACAAAACCTACATTATGCTGGTGTTAGATAAAAAATGTCTCTGTTGTGACTTGTGTAATATGCAATGGTGATCATGGCCCTCATGCTCAGCATTGTTCTGTTGTTTAGATACAGAACAAAAACAATTTAAAAGAGAATTTTTTCTATTCTTTCTAAATAAGAATTTTTCTTTTAATATCACAGAAAAAAAAAAAAGTTTCTCATTCAGACAGCCCAGAATGCAATCTTACGAACAGCAGCAGACTGGCTCATAGGCGACGACTGACCACCACAGGCTTGGGGCTTTTCATTTTGTGTTTCATTTCTTTTAAGCCAAACTCCTTGTTAAAACTGCTAATGAAAAGAGGGCATATACTTGAAGCATCAGCATAAGACTTTAAACACACATCCAGCTGCTGCCCTAAAATAATTCCCATTAATGACTTAATTTACAGTACTTGTGTAAAGGTCAAAGAAACCTTCAGCAAAATATTATTCATTGCTCAACACAAAATCATTGGGAAAAATGAGAAACAGTCTGAGATGCAAACCTAGTTTTTCATTCTGAAAATATCTTCTGTCTAAATTTCAGCACCATTTTAAGGAAGTAAAGTTCCTTTACTCCTCAGGAAATTAAATTTCTTACTTTTATATTATGTAATGCAATATGAATGTTTATTACACCTTTGAGAAGAATAGTAGTAGTTTAAATACAGACAAGAGTACTGTTTGATGAAAGTCCACAGTTGAACCACCTAGAACAAGCACTGAACAAGAAAAGAAAATGCTCCCAATAGATAACATACCTTCTGCAGGTGAGAAACTGCAAGAAGCAAAATTGAGAAGAGTGCAAGAAAGGGAACTGTAGCTCAAGTACTAAAAGATTATTTGTGCTAAGATTAAAGACTTTAAATAAAAATTCCTGCTGTATTTTTTTGTTGTTGTTTTGAAAAAAGTGATATTATTTGGTGGGCAGTGGGAGTCTTCAAATAAGATAGAATATTCTAGAAAATAACTGAAAACTAAAAATAACTATTGTTTGTTTGGAAGACTCCGGATGAAATTAAATCAATACAGTCCTACAATTGTTGGAGACCTGGAAACACAACAGGTCTTTAATATAGAAAATGCCAGGACTCATTCTCAAGGCATTTGGTAATATACCATCACCATCTCTGAAACTACAGGCATTCAAAATTAACTTCTGTAGCCTAGTTAAAGATGGGCAGTCCACCTAGATTTTAAAAGAGATTTCTGCATTATTTTACTTTGATATACAGGAGTCAATTGTTTAAAAAGAAATACCTGCCAATCTATCATATTCACTTTTCAGTTTGGAAAAAAAAGAAGACCCTATGCACCTTCATTCTCTGTGTATCACCACTTGTAATGAAAATTCTACAGCTTTGACTTGTCTAGGTAATAATGACAGTGCTGGCCTCACAAACAGGATCCATCTCCTCTCAGTACAATAAGGACTTAAACCAGCACTAAAAGTTTTGCCATAAAAAATGTATACAGAGAGCAAAACAAGCAAAAAAATGAGTAGAAGGCTTCAAAATTTGAGCAATTTGATTGTCATCAACAACCCAGCTTCACAAAGACAGAATACACACCCTCGATGTCCAAATTGTGAAAGATGTACCACTGGCAAGAAAAAATGTTGCAATTCATGAGATTTTACCCACAGGAAACAGACATACCTTCCCTTGTCTTCACCTCGCTATCATATATTTAAGATATAACAAAGGATCCAGTGGATTCAAGGAACATTCATATTTTCAGCACATATCACTAAATGAAATATATTTAGCTTTGCTCACATTAAGGAATGTTCACCTATGAAAACAAAAAACCCAAACTTTGGTTATTACTGGAATGGAAAAGGAAAGATTTATCAAGGACACAGGCATTCATCCTCAAGGAAAGCCTTTATTTAAAATTATCTCCTGTCTGGGAGATTTTATCAACAGCAGCACAGAACTGTCAATTTTAATTTCTCTCCTGAATGAAAATTTAGCTTTTTTGTCACAGTAGTAAGGATTTACGAAAATTTGTCCAGATTTTCAGATATTAATGCTATCGTAGGTCCCCTAAATTTCTCTTAGAGCAGAATCTCTTGTTTGAATTCTGCCTGACTCCAGGCACTTTCTGTTGCTGCACAGAGTTAATCAACTGGACTTCCAAGTTCTGCTGTCTGCCTTTAATGAAGTTGATGATTTATCTTAAAATCAGCACCAGTGGCAGATAAACTAGGCCAAGAGGTGACAAAGTGGTCACAAAAACATCACCTGAAGAGCCCCAGAACTGCCTATGACAGCTGTTCCCCAAGCTACCAGAGAAAGAAAAAAACAGAAGGAGAGCAGAACCCATCACTTTAATCCCTGACTGTAGTGTAATTTCAGCAATTAGGCATTTTCTCAATCCCAGCCTAATTCCTGAGGGATCACCATGGCTGATAATAATTAGCATCTCTTTGACAGCCTCAGCAGAGCCTTCTAAATGAATGGGTATGGAAATTAACATCTCTCACTGGTGTAGGCAGTATTTGCAAAGTGGGATTAAGTCATGCTTGACAGGCAATTTAGGAAACACCACTTCTACCTACGCTTAAGTTATACTGTATATACAGATTCTGGCCACAGTAAGGCATTTTTCATAAGATATAGATCTATTTAGATCACTCAGAGATCACAAATTAAACACTAGTATTCAGGGTTCGTGCATCTGCTTCAGTGAAAGTAACAGGAATATGCCACTATTATAATTTTAGGAAAACAGTTAGAACCCTTCTGCATTCTCTTTGTTCTGCCCTACTGTATATTTCACCCTTTGTATAAATTTGGGTTTATTGTACTGTAATTCCTGGGGCCGAAAGGTGGTTGAGACTGAGGTTCTATAAATTCTCTGTCAGCAAGTTATTAACATTTATTTTTATAAAGAATATCTCCATGGGAAGTGTTTATGAAGACACATTTTAAAACAACTCCAGCAAAAAGTTTAGATCCAGCCACACAAAATTTATAAATTGTATTCAGTTCAGTAAGGAAGTTTACATTTCGCCCTGCTAGGCTGTATTACCACAGACTTTTCTATTTGCAAGGTCTATTTTTTCCTGATGTCACATTTTTCTAAAAGCTTTTTAAAGACAATAGTTTAATAAAATTTAAAAAACAGACAAACAAAACCCAAAAACCAAACCAAACCAAAAACAAACACAAAAAAAAAAAAACCAAAACAACCAAAAACAAAAAAACAAGCCCAAAACCAAACCAAACCAAACCAAACAAAACAAAAAAAAAATCAACTTATTTCAAACCTGCAGGGAAACTTATCATATTATAATATAAATCTTGTTGCCTTACAGTCTCCTTCTCAATGACTATTAAATGGAGACAACTCAGACGTTTATCTGTTGCCATCTCATACTGTCTTAAAACTAAATGGTAAAAAATATTAAGGTAAATTTGACAAGCAAATAATAATAAGTTTGGTCAGGAAGCATGAAAAAATCTTTTCATCTATCAAAATATGAAGGTAAAAAACCAATGCATTTTACATGTATCTGCAGAGACTCTGAAGGTGCTCATTAATTTTAATCACCAAAGCCATGATCTGTAATAGAAATTCTTCTTTTACAAAATACCTTGATAAGGGAGATTTCAATGAACCATATCCACCTCATCAAATGAGACATTAATTTTCAATAATCCATAATAATGTGTTTTGCTGAAAATACTTTAGTAATGTCATAGTTCTAAAAAAGTCTCTCGTTATAAGCATTGCTAAAGATTATGATTTATCAGTAAAATCTTGAAGATCAGCACATATACACATATTATATATTTATAGTGTCTACAGCCCCTAAAAATTAGTTCCTGCCTTACAGCACAAACAGAAAGTGCTCAAATCTGTCCTGGCATAGGTCAGGTGGAAGCTCCATTACAAAGAGGTGAAATTTTGCAATTTCAATTTTGGTATCTAAAATCTCCTAACCATTGAAGTTGCTTTCCCTGCTTTATTTTCCACTGGTGCTTTGACAGAAGCAGTATCAAAGCTGGAGACTTAGGTGCTGAGGTGGTTTTTACTTAGCCACTCTGGGGGACGAGTTGGGCTGCTCACCAACAGCAAACTCCAGCTTTCCAATGATCCACTGCCACCCCAGATTTATTGCACGCAGTTTTAGAAGTCTTTTTTGCACCTCTGACCCTCCAATCTTTTAGAAACTCTGTATTAAGGTTAATTTTTGAGTACCATGGTTGGATGTGCCGTCATCTAGAAAACCAGCACATCCAAATTCAGGCAACAGCACTAAAAAGGGTTAGATGAGCTCACTGTCTTGGGTGTGACTGTTCGCTGCAGTCATTCTCTGGATGTCGCATTTGGATCATCTGAACCACCCAGGGTGGAGGCAGGAGGCTCCTGGACAGCATTCCCAGGAGATGTGAAGCAGCATGCAGGTCAAGTAAACAAAACAACAAAACACACAGACAGAGGAACCAAAAACACAAAGCTTTGGAAAAAATTTCTGAGCTGTGATGTTTCAATTCAATGTGAGATGCTGGAGTCCAAAGTAATTTCTCACCAGGCATGTAAAACATAAACCTCATTCCATCGTTTTTGCTCTAATCAGTTTTTCTGCTGTCTCAGATGATGTTGCTCAGCCCACCCAGCTGATCCAGGCCCTGGTACTAACAGGGGTGGGCTTCCAAGGATCACCTCTAAGGTTACCCGATATGTCACACAATTTTTATCATTATTATGCCTAACCTCTGATGGTGTGGATGTGGAGCCTGATGTTTGAAAATCAGCCCTAAAGAAGAAAGTCAGCAACCATAATTAACATTACTTACCAATTTCAGATAAGTGATTAAGTGATCACTTGTTAACCTTTATGTACTCATGGAATCACAAAATCACAGAATGATCTGGGTCATTCCACCCCCTGCCATGGACAGGGACACCTTCTACCAGCCCAGGTTGCTCCAAGCCCCGTCCAACCTGGCCATGGAGACTTCCAGGGATGGGAATTTCACAACCTCTATAGGCAATAGTACCACTATTGGGAATGTGAAGGTAAAATAAAATATCTACTTATGAGCACTTTGAAACAGGGCTTCTGAATAAAGACTGAATTAAGACAGCAAGTATCAAACCCCTGAAACACAGAGTTGGAACTATAACCACTCCTGTGGTAGCTTCTTCACTCAAAAGCAGTATCTGTCGGATGGAGAAATATGTAAGGGTGACTGAAAAGATCCATAGACAACAAAACCTTTTGACTTTATTTAAATTTATTTTGACTTTCTGAGCCCAGGTGTGCCCAGGTGGGCAAGAGGCCAATGGTCCCTGTGCTGTCCCAGCCATGGTGTGTCCCAGGCCCAGGGCAGTGCCCGTCCCTGTGCTGGGCAGCGCTGGGGCCACACCTTGAGTGCTGGGGGTAGTTCTGGGCCCCTCAGACAAGAGAGACATTGAGGGATTGGAGCGTGTCCAGGGAAGGGAATGGAGTTGGGGAAGGGTTTGGAGCACCAGGAGTGGCTGAGGGAGCTGGAGGGGCTCAGCCCGGAGAAAAGGAGGTTCAGGGGGGACCTTCTTATTCTCTGCAACTCCCTGACAGGAGGGGGGAGCCAGGGAGGGGTTAGGTTTTGCTCCCAGGGAACACGGGACAGGACAAGAGGAAACCGCCTCAAGCTTTGCCAGGAGAGGATCAGGTTGGACATCAGGAGGAATTTCTTCCTGAGAAGGGTGGTCAGGCATTGGAAGGGGCTGCCCAGAGAGGTGGTGGAGTCCCCATCCCTGAAGGTGTTCAAGGAATGACTGGACACGGCACTCAGCGCTCTGGGCTGGGTGACAAGGTGGAGATTGGGCTTAGGGTGGACTCAATGGGCTGGGAGGGATTTTCCAACTCCAATGATCCCGGAATTCTGTGACCTGTTCAATTTATTTTTTTATTTTTTTGTGTTGCCCTGGTGCTTGAAGAGCCTTTAGAGTAGCTGGTCTGTCTCCTGGAAATGCTCAAAAAATCTGGTTCAGAGGATCACCATTTTGACACACAGTTTATTCACTAACCCCACAGGAATTATGAGGCCAGAGAGATCAGCCTCTGTGTACTGAAGGTAGCCTCAAAAATCAAGTGTAAGCTGCACCCGCAACATCACCGACCCAGTGCCCTGGTGTTCCACCACAGTGTTCTGACACAGATGGAGCTCAGACACTTAGACCACAAAAATGATTTCTTTCTTCATTAAACAATCTTTGAGGAAATCAATACAGCTCAATGGAGGCCATGACTCATGACATCAAAATGTTTGATTTCATAATGATGGTAATTTACGGTGGATAAATTAGTAACCTCTACCAATTATATTCTACATTCCATTTTTTGGATTACAGATATTTCTACTTCAGGCTGAGAAAACATTTCAGGTGGAAAAAATCTACAATATAAACCTATTTAAACAGGAATTTTGCTTGCCTGTATTTCACTATATATTTGTAAAGAAGCACAAAAGCTTTGAAACAAATACTACCTTCTGATCAGAAGCTATTTTTCTACTTATATTATTTACACAGGAACATATATATACAGTCCTGTTTGCTTTCTTTGAGAGAAAAAGACAGATTTAAAGCTTTAAAAATAATCTACTCAGTGACATAAGCCCTCTGTCCTTTATCAACAACACAACCAGCTACATTAAAAGTGTCATTATGAGTGAACATACACAATTGATGATGGCACAGAGCATAATCCCTCAAAAGTTCACTGTCAAAGAACAAATACTGAAAAAGCACTAAATGCGTAAAAGGGAAACGGAGCAGCTTGTACATCACTAATATTATCAGAAGCAGTCAAGAGGGGCTGCTTGCTCAGAAAATCACCTTTTACCTGTAGTTCCCCAATTTTAATTCTGTCTGTGGCTGCAGTAACTAAAAGTCACCATTACAGGTGGCTGCTTTCTAATTAGAGTGAAGTGATTTAATTTCTTATTATTCTTACATTCAGGGAATATTTGTTACTTGCTGATATTCAGGAAAGACTTGGGTAGCTACACATGGATAAAATCTTCTGGAATCTACAGATGCAGGAGTGAAGTTCAATCATTTTTTTCTTAATGCCACAATCTTCTGACATCTCATATTATGAGTAGTTTCCTAAGAATCAAAGTTACCCAACACAAAGAATCTTGCAGTGCAATGAGGGGGGCATGGGATCTGTTCCTCATCCTACTGACTTTGATAAATATCCACACTTTGGTTGCCTGTGTGCAAACCTCAGAAAAGCCCAAGATTTGCCTCAGCATCCTCCAGGCTTCAGTGATAATCACCAAAAATTTGGGGTAAAGCCTGTAAGAATTTGTACTGCCTCCTTTTCCACCCACTCTTCTTTCCTTTCTCTGCGTTTAGCAAACTTAGAGACCCACTGAGTATATTGTGGTTGACTGGTAAAAGCAGATTATCACCCAGAAAGTCACTATACAAGGTCCTTGACAGAGGTATAACACAGTTAAAACCCCTTCCTTCTCAAAGACTCTTCCATGAGAAGCTCATGCCCTCTCCAAATAATCTTGCTGCAGATGGGATTTTTGGAATATTTATATTTTACTTTTTGTATGTATACACCTTATTCTCCCCCCTCCTGAAATTTAAAAGGGTTTAGATCCTTTAATTCTATTGTATATTTTTTAATTTTCTATAACCAGCTGATAAAGTTCAAACTTGGTCATGCATTTCCCTACATTTGGTGTGAAATGAGGAAGTTGACCTGAGGTCTCACACGTCATTCACTAGGAACAAAGTTCCATTTACACCATTATCTCTCTGGATCCATTTATTTATCTTGAAATTAATATAAAGCCTCCACTAAATAAAAGACAGACCACAAATATTATCCACAAATTGCTGTCAGCTACCTGGGTTTTTTTTTTCCATGTAGTGTTCCTAAAAGGCTTTTCATGCTGTGAATTTAAAGACAGCTTTTAAGATGTCATTATGGCATGTCTTTATATACAGCTGCCATTAAGGTCTTTATAATGGATTTAGAAATGATGAACATAAAAGATGCCTGTGTCTCAGTCAGAAATGACAGTAATGTTTTTATGGCAGATGCACTGGCAGATCAACATTACGGGATAATTTTGCTTTGGAAAATGCTACAGGTAGTTTTGGCTCCTCTAAGAGGTTCTGGGAATATACTTAAGGAACTTTAAAGATCTCGGTAAGTACTCTGAGAGCAGCAACACATTAATATTTATTATAACACTGAGCAACGAATGTGAAATCTGATCATGTACAGGACATTAATATACGATGAACAAAAAATTATCAATTGGAATCAAGAAGTTGGTTTAATTTCTCTTTAGATGCTTTTTAACACTCACAGAGACACATAAACAGAACAATTTTTATTCTTTATTTATTATTCATTGTGGATTGATTGTAAAACTTGTGGCAAGATCCCAGACCTGTGTTTAAAGTCTAAACTGTGTTGCTTTTCCTCTCCAGGCCCCTGGACTTCTGCAGGGCTCTCTTGGTCAGGTTGAAACTGCAGTGAGACAGGATCTTAGCTTCAGAAGATAAAACCTACACCACTGAAACATGTACAAAATACCTGGATATTGATAAGCTGGAGATACTCAGGGCAATTTTAGAGGGCAGTGGTGAGGGTGAATGGCAAAAGACCATGGTCCCAAGTTAATCAAAACAACAGAGATGCACAGCCAGGATGTGGGATGAAGTAATTGTGTGGTGTGACGGGGAATGTCACAGCAAGACTCGTTATACAGAACTGGCTTTGCTCTCCTGGGATCCACTAACTCTGGGACAGTCTTTCCATATGGCAGAAACTCCACTCCTCAGTAAGAAAAAACAGGATCACACCCTAAGCTGTGCTAATGTTCCATGTTTCCTTCTCCAGCAAATGTCCCTGCAAGTCACCAGGGCCAAGAGGCACCAGGGAAATTCTTTATTAAAATGGGGATGACAGTGTTTTGATCACCTAAATCCAATTAATAACACAAAACCTAAATGTTCAAGCCCAGGAAACATGCTATTTTCTCATGATAAAGTGTCTTACTACTGAGCTTTACTGATATGCAGACTAGACTTCTGCAGGGGGCAGCTGCCTGAGGAATTACTGAAGGGTAGAACACAGCTTGCACTGGCAAAGCTTGATGCAATTCCTCTCCATCAGTATGCAGTGATTCTGAAAAAGGATTGATATCTATATAAAGGGATACTTTATCATTGCTTAATATTTTATGCTAGCTCAAAATAACCATGTGGAAGAAAAAAACATTTAAAGTATTTTGCAATTTCATTACACTGGGCAATTCTCATGCCCCTTTACCATCAAAAATTCATTTAAATTATTAAGGGTCTGTGGAAATTTTAAACACTTCCTGACACTTCTCCAAAACAACAGCTACTGTAATGGTACTGTTTGATTATAAAAAGTAATACAGTCTCCCTGTGACTAAATAAAGCTTAGAGAAAATGGGACTTAAATACAAAGAGTGTAAACACACACTCCTTTCCCCACCACAACACAACAGACTGATTTAGTCTAAAAGAGTTTTTCCTTTGGCACATTCCTTCAGGAAAAAATATCAAGGGATGATCACTGTGATACAAACTACATACTAACTTGCAGGATGAAATACTATAAAAAGAGGATGTCTTCAAAGAAAGAACGTTAGTGGGTTATTTCCAGAAAAATTTGCAGAAGATGTTGGAAAGTATGAAAGATTTTATGACATTCACTGAAAAATAAAGAGAAAAAAAAAAGTGTTTCAGGCTACAAAGACCTAGAGAATTAAGCTCACTTGCAGCAAAAGCAGAATAAGGTCACTGGGTTAAGCAGCTGATGTGTGAGATGGCAGAAAGCCATAATAATGTTCTATAACGAGAAAATATTGTATAGTTTGATTTTTCACTCTTTCCAAGAAAAAAAGAAATGTACAATAGATAATCCCAGTATGACATTTTCTCAAATTAAAGGCACCATCTTATAAGTACTCCAGCTATCCTAAATAGTGCTATCTTTGACAGCTTGATCCTTAGAAAAAACAATGTTGGTATTATCTAATGCTGGAATTTTTGCCTTTAACTAATACTGTTTCTAACCATCAAAACACTTGTCTAAAAAGATGTTTAAGAACCTGTCATTTTCTTTTATTGGAATGGATTAATCATTATTATACTGGTATATCTAACTAAAAAAAAAAAAAAAAGAAAAAAAATTAGATCACAGAGAGTTCCAAATAAGACATTTTAAAAAATGTCAGAATAAAGTTCAAAAACACAGAAAGATGCATCTAATCTTTGTCCATGCTTTCCCTGGGGTGCACAACACCCTCTTTGTTGGTCAACAAAAAACACATTAAAACATCCAAGACTGGGCACAAAATGCTGATGTGAATAACGGCTGCTCAGATGAGTAACACTTTTATTACATATTCAGAACTGAACACTCTGGCTAGAGTAAACCAGAGCAGCCCCTCTGGAAGTCAATGGAGCCATAATGAATTATGCCAATTGAGAATTCAGAGTATTATTCTGGGGTGGTTTGCTGGTGAAATACACAAAACAAAGCAAAAAAGGATAACTGCATGCTGGGCATGAACATAGTCTTTTCAAAGTGTATTTCCTGAAAAGGCCAATGAATAATATCACTGCCTGAGAAACACCTGGAATCCTTCTTGACCATTTCTTCTCTAGTAAAATCTCTACATACTAGTTGTGTAGTTTTTTGTCAAATTATACAAAACAGTCTTACAGACTGTTTTCCTCCCTCACAAGCTCTAGGTTAGCAGGAAAAAAAGCACTACCATGACTATCCTGCAAAATATCCATTTTTAACTCATTAGCACACGATACCTACCCCAGAATGTGAAATTCTATTTGATACAAGAAAGCTTTCCCAACCTTGGAAAAGCTGATGAGAGTTTGGGAAGGACATTCCTGGATGATAAAATGGGCTCCAAGTCCCTGGACTCCCTTTAACCGGCATGGTCAGGTAACAAGGCAGTCATTCCAGAGCCTCTTGTTTTGGTAGTATAAAAAGGAAAATGCCATGTATCTTCATTGGAAATCTCACCACAAAAATACCTGTTACTTCCTCTAAAACCATTTCTAATGATAACAACTATTTTAACTAATAACAACTGTGTTGATCTAGTTATCCAAAGGTATCTAAGAAAAATAAAGACACCTCCTGTCTCCCAGACATGGATTTTAAAGTTCGTCAGGCCCGTGTGCCACAAGGGGATGATTTATTGCAAGATGCAAATTAAAATATCAGTGTATTTCTGAATGGGAACAGCAGCAGCACAGTCCAGCCTGAGCAACTCGGGGGCACAAAAAAAAAAAAAAAGCCAACTTCAAGCTCACAAAAGAGCTACAAAATCCCTAATCTGTACCATGAATGTAATACATTATCCCCCACCAGAAGACAGGAACTGTGGGTTCGCCCCTTGGCCCAACTAAGGCACATCTCCCTGTGCCCATTCCTTTCACTCCAGCTGAACAGAGACTTGCTGGAGCACACTCTCCTGCCCAGGAAGAATTTACCAGAGAGTTATTTTAAAGCAACTTTACATTGTTCATGCAGAGAAAATTCTCCTCAGTAGACTAAACATACAACCTTAGAGCTTTAGAAAACTATTTAATGTGTTTTAGCCATAAAATATAAACATCTCCTGCAAGTGCCAGCTTATCTGGATTCTCAGAGCAGCTCTTCAATGTTTGTGTCACTTCAAAAAATGGAGGAAGGTTGGCACAGTTGGCCTTTCTCTGCACACAAAAATACCTCCAATGCACATAAAAGTACTTAAAATGGTTGCATTTCTTCCATCATTAGTTATCCTGTCTTGGGGGATAAGCAGGGAAGTAATAAACCATCTCCTCTTCTGAGCTGTCCAAAACTTAACAACAAATATCTTCTTGAAAGTCCAGCATGGCGGCTGAGCTCTTTTCCCACATAAGAGACATGAAAAGAGGAAACAGCCTCAAGTTGCTACAGGGGAGTTTTAGATTGGATATAAGGAATAATTTTCTCATAGAAAGGGTTGTCAAGCACTGGAACAGGCTTCCCAGGGCACTGGTGGAATCACCATCCCTGGAAGTGTTCCAAAAATGTATGGATTTGGTGTTTAGGGACAAGGCAGTGCTGGGTTAAGTCTTGGACTCAATGACATTAGAGGTCTTTTCCAGCCTAAGTGGTTCTGTGTTTCCATATTTCGATGATTCTATGAGGTGGACAAGTCCCTCCTTCTCTCAGGATACAGTGAGAATGATGCTTGTTCCCAATGTAACACGATTTTCTGCGTATTATTTTCTCAGACTACCAAAACTTAACTATGCCGCAAAGCTAATCAGGAAATTCTCAGACATTAAAACGGCTTTTTGATGTTCACGTGCCTAGAAAGACAGTAGGTATCATAGGTTTCAAAAGAGATGTTGGAATTTTTTGCCTAGCCTCCCGTTTTTCCCATCACACCCCACCCCCTCAATTCGTTTCTTCCGGGATGGGGGAGTCAGGAGGGAGTGGGGGACGGAGCGAAGCCGCATGCGCTGGGTGGCAGGGCAGCGGGAAAAGGGGAAGGTTCCCTGGAAGCGCGGTGGTGGGGGACCAGGTTGGGGAGTCTTTTGTCCGGGCCCCCCCCCGGACACAGCGGGAGGGGGAGGCGGGCAGTGTCGGCCGCCTCCTTTTCTTTCCTGAGAGGAAGCGTTGTTTGTTTTTTTTCCCCCACAGGACACCTCGAAGAGAGAGACCAACCCATCTCAGAGCGAGCTATTCTGCCTCCGGGACTGCCTGTGGGAAAAAAGAGCCTTTCACTGCTGGCTGTGAAGCCGTCGGCGGCTGCGAGCGTACGTGGCTGCGAGCAGCTGTTGAACTGCCGGGACAGCCCTGCCTCCTTCCCTCCCCCGCCCCAGGTCGCCACGGGTTTCTCCCCCCCACCTGGGGAACTGGGACTTTGTTTTGTTTCTTCTGAAAGTTTTTGATTGCACCATTTGTTGTTTATTCAGATTTTGTTAATAAAAATCTATTCTTTTCCTTTTCCACACTTTCACTTGAAGTTTCTTAATTTCTAAGTTGTAATCTTGTTAAACTAAGACAGTAGGTTTTTTCATTAGGCAGCTCCTGAACCCAGTGTTGCAACTGAGCAAAGAACAAACCATCAGTAAGCAGTTCAACAGCCTAAAAAGTGATACAATTCACTCACACAAGAGCACAAACCAAAGACCAGTCACAGTTTTGACCTTGCTGGTGCTTTGTGAAAATGACTGACATCAATCTCACGATCCAAATATCTTAAAGGTGTCATGAAAGCACTCATAGCCCTTAAAAATTCTCCAGTAGGAATCTTCTAATCCCTGCCCTGTTCCACAGGAAAGGCTCCTGAGATGTTAGGACTCGAGAAAGAGATCTGATTTAACCCTTGGTCTGATGCAGTACACGTCATCAGCCTACAGTAACTGAGGTCAGCTGCTCAATGTAATGGCTTGCTGTGCAAAACCTTTCATTTCTCTCTCAAAAAAAAAATTTAAATATTATCAGTTTAGGCACAGGCAGGTGGGAAATCGAAGATCACATTTCCATCATTTACAATCTCCCTCCATCTCTGAACACAGGGAAAAGACAGATGTATTCATGTCACAAGTGCCAAAAATCTTTATGAAGTCCTTGGTGGGCAGAAGCACTTTTTACATTTCCCTAAAAGCTATAAGCCTCAATCATTTCTTGGAAATCTACACTAGGAGTTCCAGAAAGAAACACTTCTCTGTTCTCCAATTTGATGAAAAGTTAAAGCTAAGTGCACAATTGGAGTTTATCCCTCCTGGGCACACAGAGAGGATGTGTATTTAATTTACTTCTATATCTTGACGGCATCTTGTGCTTGGTTAGGGATTTGTTAATATCCTCAGAGCTTACAAACACTTGGCAGAACACATTCCTAAATTTCACTGGTTAATGAGATAGTTTTAAACACAGGGGGACAGAAAAAAAACAAAGTAAAAAAAAAATAGGGCACATCATATGAAAAATTAATGACAGCACACTGAAATGACTGAAAATCCACTTAATCTAAAACTCTGTCTGTATCTTACATCAGTCCAAAAAAATGTCTTTTCTTTTAAAAACCAAAGTAGGTGACAATATTTGAGTTGACCATTTTTTCAGCAGAACTGAAATCAAGTCGGGTGTAATTTACAAGCAGGTCCCAGTGAAGAACAAGCATCAACATGTTTTTAATCTCCTGCACAAAGGCTCATTTTTCAGGGAGCAGCCATGCAAAGAAGCAGCAGTGTTCTGCAGGGACATTTATTAAGCACACCTTCTTTTGGAATGGGAGAGTGCCAGGAATTGTGACTCAGATTTGCTGTTGTCAAATGAGGAAATGACGGAACTCAGTCTTCAGGCAGCCTGCAATCTGTCCTGGTCAGAGCCAAGGGTGAGCAAAGGACAGACCTTCCCAAAGAACAGGTGATGAACACAGTGCTCTTCGTGCTCATTGGAACCTGGGAGCAGAGTTGGAATGAACTGCGGATGAGGATTCACCTTCGGATACAGGTGGAACTGGATGAGCTTTAAGGTCCCTTCCAATCCAAACTGTTCTGTGATTCTATGATCTACAAACAATCCTGTTTTGTGAGTTTTGTGGGATTTTAAAAAAACAAATTAGCCAAGAAAATTACCTACTACTCCAATATCGGTGTCATATTGTACACCTTTTACTGTTTTCTCTCCCATATCAAGGCAGTGTTCCTGAATATCCCAACAAAAAATGCTGAGTCTTTCACTTGCAGAAAAGAGGAGTCACTGGAAGCCACAAACAGAGTATCTTAGCAAAGGAAATCCAGTGGCTGACAACATGCAACTGCTCTGGCAAAACAGCATTTCCACGACATTTTGCCATCTGCTGCTTACCATCCAGCAGTTAGGTTCCCTGCCAGGTAACACAAAGACACACATTTTGCTCTCTGTTCATTCACATTCCCCTCAGCGTACACTGATCAGTGATGCAAGGAGCCAGTGTCTCACTTCTCAAGGATGTGTCCTAAATCTTATCACTGATGCTGTGAGACATGTTTCTTCCCTGTCTCCCAGGCCACAGGGCAACTTCAGAAAGGTGACTAAGTGGTTTTATAATGTGCTTTCTCTCTTCACCTCTTGAACAAAAAATAAGAAGCAGTGAAACTTTTACCTTCATCAAAAGTCTTCTTTGAATTAAACGGTTGCATATAAATTGTTTAGATCCTTTTTCTGCAGGAGCAATGAGCTGCTAGTGAGCCATTTAGTTAATGATACACTTCCCAAAACAGAATTTTATGCCTAACTGGAGAAGTTAATATTTGTTGAGGTGTAACGAAGTAAACTATCAAGCAGGAAGTACACAACAGCTTCATTTTATACTTAAAATGTCTCCTTTTTTTTTTAATTACTTTGAAGTTTTCAGTGAAAATATATTCGTACTTCATGGAGATAGTGGGACAAAATTCAAATAGGCAATGCAGAGAGCCAAAATGCCAACATCACCCTCTGAGAGAACCCCTGGGCATTACAAATAGGTAAACCACTTTGTTCCACACAGTGTTTCTCAGCTCCTACCTCAAAGCCTTCAGACTGCCTCCTGTGTTTCCCAGGAAATTGCTGGCAATCAGATACTCCTGACCTGACCCTTCTCTCCCAGGAACCCAAGTAATGAGTATCCTTGTGAGAATCCAACACCTGGCTATAGATTAAAGAGCTATTTTTTTTCCTGGCTGAGACAACAGCTCACAGTATGGCTAATCCCCAACAAGCACTGTTTTTCCTTTATGGAATTGGAGATGCAGCTTGCAGGATCAGCAGAGGGAAATCTGGGGACTGTATAAGCAGGAACAATACTGTAGCCAGGTAATCTGTTCTGGAAGATCTGAAGTTTCAGCTGCGGGCGCAGAGCTGAGCTGAGCCAAAGCGCTGCTGGAAGATGTTCTCCTACAAGTTGAGTTTATTTCTCCATTGGAAACAAATAGGTTCATTAAAGGGACAAAAATTAACTTACAGCCATGAATGGGTTAATTAATGACAAGGCTGTGGGCAAAGAAAGGTGCAGAGTGAGAAGAGGATGAGGAAACCAGGTGGCAGATATAAAAATGATGCAAAATGCTCCTTTCACTGGCAAAAAGGTGGCAGTGGTGAATACAACCCAGCATTTCACTGCCAAAAGCATATGTAACAGGGATTTGTGCAGTATCAGCAGATTCCTCTAGAAAACTACAGACCTCAGACCCAAGTAAGGAAAGTTACACCAACATTACACACTGGTGTTAAATGTAGCTTTATATTACATCATGTCTCTCCTTATTTTCCTGAAATCTACATTTTTCCCACCCAGTTCCTGCTCCCCAACTCACATTGCCTGTTACTCCCTACTAACACTGATGTCTGAGGATGGACAAAACTGAACACGACCACCTGCCCTGCAGAAGGACCAGCATAAGAGATTTCAGATTTTTGGTGTTGCTTGAACAGGTTACACTCAATAACTTTCCAAGTTGTTGTCCAATTAATCAATTAAATCATGGAAATTACTTTGGTCACTCTTGAAATTTGATATTATCAGCTATCAGTTGCCAAAGAGGTGCTTACTAATTTTTGTGCTGAGAAAGTTTAATATTTTTATTAAATAAAAAATAAGGTCTCCTCTCAAACTAAACAAAGGAATGGCCTGGCAGTAAATTGGGAGTCATTTGGAATCAGCATAGTAAACTGGTTTTCTGCCATGGCCATCAACACCGAAGACTAATCTATTTTGATTGTGGATTTCAAATGTTTGAGGCAGTTGTTTGGTTGAGAGAGGCTCAGAAAAACTATTATGGAATAAATGGCAATTTTTAACTTTTATTATCTTCCCAATACATTCCAAAATACTGGTACATGCAAATGTATGCTTATATACCTTTTTTATTTTAATTATGCTGAAATCGGACACAACTAGTATCTACATAATAAGTTCTATATTTTACTCCACATAAAAAAAAGGGCATCCGTTTTAATTTATAGTTAGATATCTAAATTTCTATAACAGCGGGTACCAGCCGCTCACTGAGGAGTGAGAGCTCCTCTGTTGGCATGAGGAGTGAAATTGTCCCTTTTTAAACTCGGACAGAATTGACAACGAGTTATAAATGAGCTAATAATGGCATTTTTATAAGCTACAAGGGAAGAAAAGGTTAGCGTTCTGACTATAGGGATACATTCTTGGGAAAGGTAAATTACTCGGTTTCAGTTTGTGAAGACTACAAAAGATGTGATGAACAGTCCCAAGTGATCAAGATCACACCTTTTATCTGCTGCCTCACAGGAACAGGAGCAAAGCTGTCACCAGGTTAAAGGTTGTGAAATGGGGAGGAAATCTGCAGAAAGACTAATCCATCTTTGACCATGTTTTTACTTAAATTTATTTAAAGAAAAGTTAGATCTTTAGCTTCTAAGAGAGGAGGGTTATACTTAGGATGCACAGACATGTATCACCTTTTTATCTGAGTACACAGCTTTCAGACAGAGATTTAGTTTAAGCACAGTGAAAATGAGGCCGTTTTAGAACATACATTGCAAAATAATGGGAAGGGGGTTTTGCCCCCTGTTTTCCTAAATATATATGTAAAGCCCTAGACCTCACGAATTGTCATTTTGCTTTTTACAGAGCACTAGAAGTTGTCCAGTTACGTGTGTCCCATTAGAGTAAAATAAACCAGACATTAAAAAAAAAGTAAATACAATGAGGCATCTGTAATTATGAGGAAATACATTCTCTCTCTGATTCAGTATGTTGGGTTCTAGTCTCCACCCAGCTAAAAAAAGCAGAAATCAGAGTTTTCGATACTTTTGATTTGGCATTGTATCTTTTGTTACTTTTAATTTCCGCAGTAAGTAAAAAAACAACTAAGAGGATGCTGGCGGCTCCAGTTTTGCAAGCATCTCCCTTCCATATTTTAGAGGGTGTAACTTAATGTTTGACCTGCCTGAACATAGCTTTGTGACTGATGGCTCCTCTGTGAAATCACTTGGCCAGTGAAGGAGCATAAATCAACAAGCTCAGGTTAATCTTCAAAAACAAGCAGAACACAGCAAAATGCATGACAGAAACTGGAGCTACAGGTGCCATTTGCCTATCGTCTCCAAATTATTTTAAAGCCAATTCTTCCTTTCTAAGTTTTACAAATTTCTAATTTGCATAAAACTCCTATGCAGTGGTATGGAGATTGAGGAAAAGAATCCTTGAGGAGAGGCTTTCATGCTAAAGATAAAAAGGAACTTCTCAGCTTTCCAGTACAATGACTGACAAAAAAATACCCAAACTGCTTTCCAAGAAATGAGGCAACATTCCAAATGATTTCTGTGGAATTTATGTATCAGTCGGTGTTATCATTTAGTTTTTCTACTGAGTAAAGCAATTTTTTTTCCAATACATTTTTATCACCTCATCCCCACCACTAATATCTTTTAGATTGATCCATGTGCTATTTTAAGAATAAAAGCTAAAGGACAAATAGGAAGCTGATTTTATGACACTCTCTTTTACTTAAGATAGATATAAATAACAAAAATATCCAATAAAATAAGCAGGATAGAAGAGGAGGAGGAAATAAGTTAAAAAAAAAAGACCCAAACCAAAAAAAGTTTACAGGAGTATTATATTCATGACTTTTAGATGGAGCAAAGAGATCCTTGCTTTAACCTGGGTAAGTAATAAATCAAGGGAGCAACTATAGCGCAATCTTGAACAACCCAGCTTTCAATCAAGATAGGGTGTTTGCTGGAATGAGACATTGTAATACAGTTGGGAAGCAATTAGGATAATTAGGACAGCGAATGTTACACAGGTGGCCAGATCAAATGTCCTTCCAGCATTTTGTCAGAGACAAAGCAACACTCCGAACTAACAAGTGGCAGCTTGTTCCCGTGCAGAAACAAACTGGGGTAGGTAAACAGCTTGTGGGAACTTCTGATGGCTTGACTCACTATTAGCTCCAAGAAAACACACAGGAAAACATGAAGTGTAAGAAGAAAACCTACAAAATATTCAACTTAACATCAGAAGAGCTGTTACAAAACATGAAGCAGCCACCAGTTGTTCAGCAAATTTATCTGCAATGTGCTGCTCTCTGGTCTGCCAGAACCTGCAGGATCCAGGCTTTGTTGACTGCCACAGAGAGGAGTCCTTTCCATAGCTGAAGTAAGGGATTTTAACCCAACGTTCAGGATTGTAGGAACACGCTATCATTCCCCTGCAGGAACCATTTTTTCTCAAGAACCAATACTACTTCTCTTTGATGAAAGGATACCTCTCCAAGAGCTCCTAAACTCAAGATCAACTCTTTAAGCTACAGCCATATTTTCCAGAGGGAAGGAAACACAAATGAGCTGTGTTACTTGAATGTGAATTATTTTGTTTTCAGTACATCATGAAGTATACTTAAATATTTTGGATAGTGAGAGAATTGGGATTGTTCAGCCTGGAGAAGGGAAGAGTTTGGGGTGACCTAATTGTGGCCTTCCAGTGCCTGAAGGGAGCCCACAAGAAAGATGGAGAGAGGCTATTTACAAGGGCCTGAAGTGATACAACAAGGGGGAATGGCTTCACACTGACAGAGGGCAGGGTTAGATTGGATACTGGGAAGGAATTCGTCCTCTGAGGGTGGTAAGGCACTGGCACAGGTTGTCCAGAGAAGCTGCCTCATCCTTGGAAGTGTCCAACGCCAGGTTGGAGGAACCTGGTCTAGTAGAACAATAAAGTTCATAATGAAGTTGTGTGACAAAGATGTTTCCTTGGCAGGTTTGCATCGCATTGTGCACTGAATTCAGTAACTTCTATGATCCATAATACAAGTATTGAAGCATATTTTGGTATAAGAAGAATAATTATTGCTATTTCCTTTAATGACAAGAGACCCTAAAAGGGCCATTATGCTGGATACTGAACAGACTTAAAAGCCCAAGGACAAACAAAAGCACTGGAATGTGGATTACCCCACGCAGGTTGTTGATGACTGGCAGAGGTTTCCTCCTCACCTGATAAGTAGTTGCTCTTTAACTGTTTATTGCGGGGGGGGGAGTGGGGGTAGGGGGGATGGAACAGAGCAGGGCTGTCAGTGGCCCTGCTCCAGCACCACCAGTGCTGCAGTTTCACAACTGATGAGTTAACGTTCTCAACCAACAGGCGTCCAAATAGGTTCAGGAAGAAGAGAAAACAAAAGAGTCTCACCAAATTAGTGCTGTTGTGAAGATGGTCAAGTTACACGTTTTATTTCCAAAGGAAACAAATATCTGCTCAGTGCGAAGTGTCTTTACTCACAGAATTTGTGTCCAGCTCTGCTCTAATTAACCCCCCACCCCCTCAAAAGCATGGACAGTAAGAAGGTCTGTGCAGAGGTATAAGCAAACTTGATAATTTTCATAGTAAAATGTGAAAGTAGTACTTTATAAATCCCTCAGTGCAATATTCACATTAGGATTTTTAAAGGGACATGGAACATATTGGTATTTGCACTGTCAGTGTATTTTGACCATAGCACCTGGTACAACACAGAGGGAAAGCAGTTTGGCAACCGCAAATATTTTACAGGCATCAAATCATAGGTTGGGGGGGATCAATGTTAAGTTTCAGGAAAAAAGGTATGTACAGCTTCAAGGGAAAGGAAAATGATATTATTCCTTGGGAAGAACCATTTCCAATTATAGCTTGACAAAGAAAAAGAAATAATTTAAGACTGAAGTAAATTAAATGGCTAAATACTAAAACTTCTTAAAAACAGACTTTTAAAGATAAGCCTTCACAGATGGACCTTTACTGTACAGCACAATCAGGTGCTGTTACGACAGGCTTTTTTTTTATTATTATTAACTGTGATCAAAGCTTATTAACCAGCAGCATCAGGCCATCGGTGGATTGGACTACACAAGAGAGCTAATTAAACTTAAGGAGCCACAGACCCCTGAAGGCACAACACGCAATCCCCAAGGCAGGAATCTGTGTGAGGGGGATGAGAACATTTGCATAGTGAAGCAGTGGAAAGTGGAAAGGTGCTTGTTCTTATTTATTGTAGGCACAACAGTGAGTTTATTAGAGCAACTTCTGAATCTGTCCTCACCATCAAACATGCAGAAAAGTATGAGCACTGAATGTCTGAGGACTCACTTAATATGGAATATTTCCATACACATGGCAAGAAACACAGATCATAAAATTTACTTAATCCAACAGACTAGATCATGAGGTGATTCCTAACCCCAAGGAGCACTAACTTCCACCAATTATAATGTGAAATACATCTAAGGAACTCAGGGACAAGAGAAACTAAAATAGAGAGGATGCAAGCTGAGTATAAATGGGTGCCCAGTAGCCTTGTTTTGCCTACAGGCAGCCACATATAGTAGCATTATAACTGGAAATAACAATAATACATTGTAAAATAATTCCTTCCATTGCTTATCTCCTATCTGCTACCTTATTCTTCACACATCTATTACAGATTGCAGTATTTAAATCTTTCCCTGCAGCTTCATCACATACTTGGGAAGAGGAATAATATTCTCTCTTCTGGTCACTTTCCAAACACTGTGAAGAGAGAAACTTTTTTCCTCCATCTACCTTTCCAGCTGCTGGGAAGGAAGCAGAAAAGTTTATCCAATCCTTATTCCTGCTTAAAAAAACTTTCTGACGTGTGGATCACTAAAGTATTTTTCAGCTAATAAGAGGGTCTAATTTGTAGGGCAAAGACATGAGTGCCAACCACAATATCAAATGATATTTTATTAGTCTGATAATCTTATTGTCATTTTAGGATCTCTGGGAGGACTCAGCAGCAATAAAATTCAGCACAGAGGAGAAGAAAAAGGAATCAGTGGCAGCTGGGTTACGTTCTAGATTGTCCTTAAACAAGAATACTTAGAGAATACTTTAATTACTTAGTTAAATTAAATTAATTACTTAAAGAGTAAGTGTTTCTGAATTTTAAAATGACAGAAACATCTTGCACCAGTGTGGTGGCATCATGCTAAGTCACCCAGTCACTCTTGTGGACTAAGAGAAATATAGTAATGGCCACTTTTAGCCATTTTTTTTAGCCCCTTAAAATAAAAACAGGTCCAGTTGGCAACAGCACATGAAAAGAGCAACAGTCTCATTCCACTCAAAACCTCTGTGACATTTCCAAGCCTGCTCCAGGTGAAAATTTGTTGATGTCCCAGTAGGGAAAAAAACAACTACTACCTGGTTTTGGTGAGTCAGACAGAATCTTACCAACCCTGGACCAAAACAATAACAATCCAAACCAAAAGCAACTTCCCACTCTCCCAAGAAACATTCCTAACACCTCATTCATGAAGAACAGTAGGACTTCCTTCATCTCCTCCTTCCTCTCTCAAACAGGAGCTCACAGGCATTTACAAGGATCTGACACATCATCTGTAGCTGCTGCATAAGTATTTATTAAACTGCAGTGAAAGCTGGGATTGTGTGTCTTTTTCAATCTCACATTCACAATCCTAACCAATATTTCATATAAATTTCACCCCATGCTCATGGCTCAATGGGCAAAGCTGTTGTATGGAATGACATACAGTGTTATTTATAAATGTAATACTGTTTCTAAAAGTTTTACTTCTCATACACATCAGCTGTTTTTCTGAGTGCTTTAATATACTTACTAATTGAATTTTAGTTTTTTCTTTTACAATACAAAGCATTAACTACATCTCTGTGTAGATTAGAGACAAAAACTGCCATGTTTCAGTTGATCTTGGCTTTAAGCTATGAAGCAGAAACTGCTGTCAAAAAGCAAACCCTAAATCACCTACAAATAGTACTGTAAATGCCAAAAACCCTAAAATTTTAGGTAAATTTTTAGGTTACACTTTATCTGCTACTGTAAGGAGGAAGCTTCTACTCTTATCACAACATTATTGTCTCTATCTTGGTAACATGTACATTTTTCTTCAAACCTGGATGTCCAAACTTGACATAGCACTGCATCAAGAAGCTCTTGGTGAGTCCCCACCTGGGGAAGGAGATGGCAGACCCTGGAGATAATCCCAGCTTTAAGTGGCAGAAGGAGCTACACTAAGCCCAGCTGGAGATATTGTTGGTTTTCCCAAGTGAATTGTAAAAGGATTGAAAATCATGGCATTACACTGTGTTAGTTCGTTTTGCTCATAGTTGGTGTATCACAAAATGCAAACTGGTTTAAATAAATCACCCTCAATTTCACACTCCAAAGATACCAGGAACTGATAACTCTCCATTTGTATTTTAAAACAAACAGACAGGCTTATCTGAAAATGTATTTATCTCATGTTATGTTAATTTCCATGTTCTAATTTCTTGAATAAAACATTGTGCAACATGATATCTTATGCAAGTCATTCACTAGTTGACCAGACAGCTGGGAATCTCATCACAGATGAAACAAGTCCCAGTTTTCAGGCTCTAGTTTCTGCCCCTTTACAAAGATTGCGATTAATCATTCTTACACTTTTTCTTAATATTTTTCTTCCTCGGGTCCTGTTCCAATCTTTGGATCAGATCTACACCAGACTAAAAATTTAATTTTATTATAAAAAAATGCCATTTAATTTTCTTGTAGTATCTGTAGGGTTTTTTTCCAAAACCACTGGAATATCTTCAGTGCCCCAAAAATTAAGGAAGGAAAACAATTATTGATGGTTAAGCAAAATCTTCTGAGTTTTAAACTCTGTAGTTCAACATATCCTGAGTAGGTGACTGATTTTACAACGTCTATGTTTCACAGCTTCTGTTTCACATCCTCCTTAGTTGACAGAACAGAACTACGGTTATGGCGGAACTACCCCTAGTGTTCACCTCTAAACGCAAACTAAATCAGCTGCTGAACACCACTGCTTTCAATTCCCAGTGAATTTTTTGGACGCGCACATGTGGAAATGCACTCTTACTATGCATATATGGGCATATACCCACCTGTCTTCACTTCCCTCCAAAGAAGTTATTTAATTATGATTTCCTCTCTTGATTGTGGGTTTCACCAATATCTACTAAAATGAACTCAAAGATCTTTTAATTCTTACTGACTCCTGCATTCCACACAATGAAACTCCAAGTCCAAAAGGAAAAGCAATTTCATGTTTGACTAAGAAATAGGAAAACTAAGGTAATCAGAAAAAAACCCAAATATAATCTGTATTATCTTTTATGTCTTACAGTCCCTAATGTGTCATGTATCTATAAGCTTCATTTATCCACTCATTCCACTCATCCCTGAATCACTGTTTTCTCCATGGAGACCTGGTCTGCCTCAGACTTTTTTTTGCATCTGAAAATCCTAGGCCAGACTTCAGATACTCAGCACATATCTGTGCTTTTCTATTGTTCATTGAAAGAGAAAGCTGTGCACACAGGGGGAGCATCACCCAACCTAAGTGATGCTCATTGTGCAGGTGCAACAATGCCATTACCTTGAAAAACTTTTATTGAGTTACCCAAAGGATTAAGTTTACAGTTTTCATATTATTTTCAAATTTTGCTGCTGGAATAGCTCTACAGTCAGGACAAAATACTAACTATTGCAGCCCTCAAAGGCAAAAGAAAACACATTTTTGTTTACAATGCAAATTAAAACACAGTTGCTATATTTTCCTATTACACTGATCAGTCCACAACTGGCTGAGCAGGGCAGTGGGGGCTGTTTTCATTTTTAAAAGCAGGTATACCAAAAGCTCATTCACTGAACTAGTTAAGTCCCCCTGAATCTAGAAAAAGACTCAACATCTTCCACTTTTCCTTGCCTTTTCACAAAACAAAGTATTTCTCACCTTGTCATCCGAAATGACCAACCCACATTTGAAAGCAAAAATTTCTGAAAAGCACAGAACAACAATAAATGATGTCTTTCCATTATTTCAGTTTTCTCTATTTGCCTGAAAGCTCTGCTTAATTGATATTACCCCAGAAAGCCCTCAACAAACAGGCTCATAGGAGTGACAAAGCTGTTTATCACTGGTATCAGGGTCTCGCACACTCCTGGTTCCCAGGTATGCACAGAAAACTGGTGGTTTACAAAAACACAGTGTTGTCTTGATTACCTTTACCTACAGTGGAAATAAAAAGCTCCAGTGAGAGAACCCACAGAAATATATATATGTATATACACACACACACATATATATACATACACACGCATATAACCATATAGCAACTATCAATGCAGTTTTGAAACTTATTTGTCCTGTATATTCCTATTAGTTTGTCAAAAACTTGCCAAAATTCTGATTCACGGTATCTGGTATTGTAGAATGGGCCATCGCTGTATCCCACACACTTTACAAGATTCTAGTCCTGGAAAGATTTGTCAAATTAAGTTTCACGAGCATCTTCACAAGACCAAAAATTCACTGACAAATTAAAGTGAATTCTGCTATAAATACATTTCTATTCCATTTACACACACAGCTCTTTTTATAGCTGTTAAACCTCCTCTCTTTCCATCTTTTTAAACACTATTGAAACTGTCAGGAACTACATTTTACACTTTATCAATCATTGCGCACACATCATGATTCCCAGAATTTCAAATGGAACTGTTGATGGTTCAGGTACTGTTAGACTGTCATTAGTTTTGCAAAGTGTGCAATTTGTCATTTTGGAAGAAGTGACAGTGCCTTCACTTGCGCAATATGCTTTTAAACCTCCTCTCTCTAATTTGAAAATGGCAGTATTATCCTCTGCTTCAAGAGAGGTGGTTTTAAGGCTTGCAGGTTGGCTTGTCACAGAGCAATCTGTCAGGTAGTATTTTACCTTCCTTAAGGTGTATTCACATAAAGCCTGTTTGTGATATCACACAAAGACAATACTTTCTGTCTTACCTGATGGTAATGAGGCCTGTGTTAAACTTTCACTTTCCTCATCAGTGCTGGCATCATAGTCATTTTCTCTCTTTATAACCATCTGAGTAGTAGTTATATCATCCCTAGAAAACATTAAAAAAATTGAAAAAAATTAGATATTTTTGTTTCCCAAAGGAATCAAATAATTCAGAGAAAATGTATGTGAAAATTACCACATATGGAAATGGCAGGGACACAGTATGAATGGAAAATCAGCTGCAGCCCCACAGAAAACAGGACAGATTCACTGGATGTTTAGTCACAGCATCCAGAGCAATATGCTGCTATTTACAGGGGTGCCAGGAAGAATCCTCCTCTCCCACTACTAACAGCATTGTTATGGATAACGCAACTCTCAGCCAGGTAGAACTGTCACTCCCTGTTAGGGCCAAAGGAATGCAAACTAAACTAAACTAAAATATGCACCAGGTAAGATACCAAGAAAGCCAAGAAATGTAAGGAATACCTGGTACATTTGGCATCTGCTGCAGATTCTTTGGCTTCATTCAGCAACTTCTGTAAGTTTCTTATCTTTGCCTTCTTCTCATTCAGCACCAGAATAAACCGGTTATAAAGATCTGCCTCCAGCTTCTCTTTAGCCTCCACACATTTTTCCAGCCTGCAATGTAAAATTAACTATTACGCTAATTCTTCTTAAAATAATTTGCTGTTTCCTGGAAGAAAATTCTGTAGTGAGGTTAGACTTCCTCTTACAGGAATCTCCATTCCAAACCACGCAGTACCAGTCCAGCACCTTGTGTCTGAAACAGCAGCTTTTTTTTTTTCCCCCCTCAGAAAAGTGAAATGAACTTTGCTACCAAAAGGGGAAAGTTTCCAAATGTGAACATTTCTCTTCATGCCTTTTTTTTTTAATGGGTGTCATGGTTTGAGATAGCCTCAAAATGCAATCCCCTAGTCTAAGCCCCCTCCCACATCTCAACCTAATGTGAGATGGGTTTTTCCAGACAAAACACACCAGACTCAGAATGGGGAAAGGGAATATATTACAGTGACTGTACAAATAAATACCATATCACATTATACACACGATCACAATATCTCTACCATGACATATAGTATTTACAATGGACCAGATCTCTTCTCCCCTCCAAATAAAAGTCCAGGAGGGAAAGAAGGACAGATCCCTTCCAGTCTCTGAACAGCAGGAGTATCTTCCAAGGCAGCAGGTTTCTTCTTCTCATGCATGCAGCAGCTGATAGCTGGGTTGTTGTAGCTGGATCTCTGTTCAATACACACAAGGGGGTCTCCAAGCCCCTCGGCTCTCCTTCGGTCCAAGCGAAGGCCTCACCTGTGAGGGACAAGGGACAAGACTCGCGTCACCACAGGTATATCACGAAATGCAGGGGCATCTTCGTGAAAGTCCCTTCCTCAGGGGATTCAAATTCACCTTTGCAGAGCTCCGTGCTCTGTCTCAACCACCAACGTGGCAGCAGTGGGGGGGGGGACCAAGGTCAACTTCCCCCGCATTCCATCTGGCCGTCCCGGTCCAGCTCCGGGACGTCTTTTGAGCTTCTTAGCTCCTCTCTCTCTCCGGTGCTGCATGTCCAAAACTACTCTCCAAAATAGGAGTCCATGTCCCTCTTCTCTAAGAGGGGTCTCAAGGGAGTTTTGGGGTCTGGTATCAGTCTTACCCCAAACTCTGTAGCTCTGCTGCTGGCTCTCTCTCTCTCTCTCTCCCTTTCCAGGAGTCCTTTCTGCGATGCTCCATGTCTCTGTTGCTTCTCCGGTTCAGGTCTTATCTGTCCTGGCTCTGTGCCACTGTTTCTCTGGTCAGTGCCGGCTGCTGCTCTGCGCCCATGGAGAAAAACATCTCCCGGCATAACTACAGACACTTAGCCCAGTCTAAGACTGTTCCAGGTCTCTGTAGCCCCCAGCTGGGGCTGGAAGGGCCCAGAGGCCCCGAGGGGCTCAGAGCCCCTACCTCGTGGCTCACAACATGGCCACCTCTCCAACAACAACTAAACTACAACTCATCTCTTCCGGTGAGCTTGTGATATGTTTACATTTTTGCAGGAGCGCCCATTGGGCAAAACTTCAAAACTTCCAGGGGTTTCCACCCCTTGAGGTCTACCACTTTTCAGCCTCTGGGGGAAAAACCAAGGTCCAAACCACCACAATGGGTTCCTGCACAGCTCCAACTAAAATTTAAGTAGGCAAGTGTTCTTTATTTTCACTACTGAATCACCATAGTTGGTATACCTTGGCAGGATACACATAATGAGATTATAAATATATATGATTAGCTTGACAGGTCTCAAATTTGGACTACACAGTCTGATGTGAAATATATTTGAAGAGGGGGGAAAAAATCCCCAAACATAAAAATGTTTAAAAGCTCTTAATTATTATCTTCAGAGTAAAATATTCTTCATGTTTTTAAGAAGTTTAATATGCACCTGTGAATAGGTCAATGTCAATAAAATGAAGCACATTGGAAACATAAAATTAAGAACACGGATGTATAATATCTCATAAGCAAAGAAAAACTGGAATACAAGCAAACATGAGCCAAAGAAATGACTTGTAGCAAATGCAATTCCATATTTGTTTCCTATATTTTATAACCTTTTAATCCTTGCTTTGAACCACAAACATTTTTTTAGCTGTGTGCACAACAAGCAAATAAACATCTTGATAATCTTGCTGATCATGGTAAATATAGCAAACAGTCAAACTTATAAACATTCTTTTCACCAATCTGTGCAAGGCTGGTAAGAAAAGCTTAGGAGGCTTATTTTGTTATTAAACCCAAAAATGTAATAGATTGAAAAAAATACTCTCTTATAAAGTAAGATATTTCAACAGACTTCCTACATAAATACTAATCAATTTGTTCACAGGTCAAAACCATATAGCATGTAAGAAGAAAGGCAGTAGCAAAAAAAAATTAAATCTAATGAAATATTAAGTCTACTGTGCAATGCTTAAGGGAAATGCTTGATAGTTGATAAATAATTCATCTAATTTAAATGCAAATAGCAGAACATCATTACCATATGGATCAGTTCAATAATGCCTAAATGAAAGATCATATGTACTAATCAACTACCAGGAGACTTTCCACCTACAAAAGGGAAGTTAACTGTTTAGTGGGAAACAAATAGACAACTCACAAAGAATTATAAACCCTAATAAAGGACCCAGAAGAGCCTGGACATGCTCAACACTAATTGTGCCTGTATACCTAAAAATTGGGTGAAAAAAAGCATTTTGTCTAAATATGCTAATCCTGTCTGTATCAAATCCTATAGAACAGTCCCCTCTCCCACAGAAACCAGCAAAAGTGATCACTGCTGTGCCTCTATTTTGCCAAGCCACTGGTTTGTGTTGGAGCAGTTGGGGTTGGTTCAGACAGTTACATTAAGAAATTTTGCTCATTTGGCCAAAAAAAGTGCCATATAAAGATAATTTCAGTGAGGTCCTTGAATCCTGCAAAGACATCCACTGATGAAAATCCACGTAAACGGAAACTTCCAGTGAAGTAAAGCTGATGCTGCCTGTACTGTAAGTAGTATAGTACAGGAACCAATGGCAATTCTAGACAATTTCTTCAGTCTCTGGAGCAAAAAACTAGCATCTTGAAATATATATACCAACTGTATGCATAGATTAGAATATTAACTCTTCCTTGTGCACAAAACCTATTAGTTGTATGCCATCAGTTAATCTTATATGATTGCTTTCATTTACAGGAACACCTTTTTTTGTTTTTCTCTTTTTAAAGTTATGCACATACAAACACATTCACCAGACACAGGTATGACATTAATTTTGCACAGCATATGATCAGTATAAATCAGTATTACAGTAATGCTGTATTTGCAAGTTATGAGCCTTTAAAATATACTATTATATGGCATATCTGGTACTTGAAAACATAGCAGTGAAAAAGCAACAATCTTTTGCCACTTAGGAACAGGGATGCATTAATTATGTAGGTGGGGTGGCTCTGTGGAGCCTTTAGGATTCACTGAATCACCTGAATTACCTGACCACCAAGCAGAGCTGTCTGGGTTTCATTCCAATACCTCACAGACTACAAATACAAAATTTAATTGCAATTCACCACATGCTGCTGCCTGTGTGTGATTTGTCTTCCTGAAATACCATCTCCCCAGGCCAAAGAGAGGAACTGCTCATCTCAAAGACAACTTTTGAGCATGGTAAAATAAATGGAGGTTAATGGCTGGATTGGTGCTTTCCATTTTGTGTATCCTCAGATCTCTCTGCTGTGTGAGCACAATGCTTTTAATGTGCCCAAAGCACCTAGGTTGACAGGCATCAAAAGGCTTGCACAGCCCACTGAAACCAACCCCTATGACAAATAATAAATTGAGAAAACCAAGTTCTTTTACGTGCTGCCTCAATGCAGAGCAATCCCACACAATTCAGAGGTGTCAACGTGAACTCTGTAACTTACTGGCACTTATTTATTAGTGGCATTGTCCACAATCCAACACTAAGAAAAAAAGAATTCAACATCTCTGCTATTCACCCTTGTTCTCAGGGCTCTAAAATAATTCCTGGATCTCACGGCACTGCTTCATTGCATTTCAGAGTCACGCTTCCCACAACACTGGCAATGGTATGGAATCCTGATGAGCTAATGCTGAAGAGTCAGTTTCAAGCACCCAAGTACCTCGCTTGCATTTTTATAAGCTATTTGTGGTTTAAATATACTGTTACTGTAGTTGACCACAACATAAATAAGAGTCATTTAACAGGGTTGTTCCAACCCCTGTCCAACCTGGCCTTGAACCATCTATACGAAATATGAACAACAGCTATTTTGCTCTGATATTTTAACTCGTCTATCCCTGAGGTAAGCATGCACACACACTCATCCCCAGGCACCCACTTGCTCACAAAACCTCTGTGATGGTCAAGAAAATTGGAGCAGGGAAATGGAAATGGGATGACAGAACTACTCCATCCAGTGCCCCATGGTCAACCAGAATAAAACCAACCCTCAGAAGTGTGCCTGCTATGTTTTAATTCTAATGAAATCCTGAGAAAAGAGACTTTGAGCATAGGGAACTGCAAGGCTTGAGGCTGTGGAGTTGATATCCTTGAGCTCCAGGCGAGGCGGGAGCACAGTTCTCCACATCACGTGCTTTACATTTGATGTTTTACCACTCAACAACACGAGTGATACAGAACGTAAATCCTGAAATCCTGCCTGCTGAACAAAGGCAGGCAGAGCTTTGTTCAGCTCTGAGAAACTGGGTCCTGCTTTTGGAGCCAAAAGAGCAAAGAGTAGACTGGGCTGTGGCAAAAAGAATTTTAAAAACCCAATCCAACCAAACCAAAGAAAAAACCCAAACCAAAAAAATAAGTCCCGCTGTTTGGGTGAAAATTATTTTAAAATTATTTTTCTTCTCTGTTTATTAGACATGATAATATGTGGTCTAGTGGTTAGGGTGCAGGACTCTCACCGCTGCGACCTGGGTTCGATTCCCAGCCCCCCGGGCAGATGGAGCTCATCAGCCCTGTGTGGCAATCCATCTAAGAGAAGGTCACTCTAAACAAACCTACGTTCTGAGACCCTCACTGCCACTGTCCAAGTTTGCTTGGCCCCGGCAGATGAACCTCAGGATTAAAGGGTGGGCTCAGTTCAGCGCACGCTGGGTCTCACCTAAAAAATCCACTGCGCAGGCTCGAAGGGTTAATGACCTTTCCCAAATCTTCGCTCGCTAAGACTGGCCATTATATTAGACATGGCCAAAGACTGGTGACCATAAAACCTTCAGAGTTCATTTTGAAAACCCACGTTTCATCTATTCAAACTATAAGCACACCAAAGAAATCCACCAGCTTTCACAGCTTCTGAGAGCAAAGTTTGTCAGGCAACTGTGATTTTTTTTCTTTTTTTTCTGCCTATTCTTTGGGGTTACCCGGTAAAAGTGCCACCCCACAATGGAAATTGATACAAGCACTAATGCCTCTTACACATCAGCATGTAATGCAGTACTGGTTATACAATACACTATTGTTCAATTACACTGTTAAGCACTAAAACACTACTTAGGGAGGCCCTATGCCTGTCAGGGAGACTGTCAGGAGAAATTGTTACTCTTTTTAATGAGAGGGAAAGAAAACCATAAGTCTCTTTTTCAAGGTAAATTAATGCCAATTAGCTACATTCTTTCATCAATCTTCCTAAATGTGTTTTTTTTAAAGTAAAGCTATAGAAAAACAAGATAAATCTCTTGACTTCTCTGTGCTAAGAGTTTTATGCTGAAACGAGCGCAGATTCCTTCACTATAGAGTGACAGACAATTCAGATCATAAATGCAACAGCAATTATAAAAATCTCTTGCGAAATATTGGCATTTTTTCCCATAATACCACACTAGTTTTCCAACTCTGACTGCTTCCACAAGGCAAACAGATTGAAGCAATGGCAACTTATTTCCCACTCAAAAGTGTAAATAATTTAAACTGCTAGTGCTAAGAATTATAAAAAAATAACATTAAGGAAAAGGCTTCCTAATGAAAGTGAAGAGGATTCAATAGAAATTAAGTGTTTGTTTGTTTTTAATTCATAAAGCTAAAACCAACTTTAACTGCAAATTTGTAATATTAGTTATATCCTTGACAAGGAAGATCTACAACTACATGGTCTGGGGGCAACTGAGCTTGAAACACCTTCCAAGTGCATAAAAACTTGTGTTCACCTTGTGAAACTCACCTCTTCTCTGCATCACTCCAGTTGCTGAAAAGCCTTTCATTTTCTCTCTGCAGGTGCTCGTTTTTGGCCTGCAGTTTTCCCAGGCTGTCCAGGCAGTAACCAATGAGCTCCTTCACCACCTTGGCCGGACTTGGGACCTCCTGCAGCTTCACAGAGCCAAGTCTGAACTAGGACACAAAGACAGAGTGTGTTATCCCAACTGCACAGGAAGGATCGCAAAACTTTGCTCCAATAAATTTTAATACTTAACCAGTCACTTTGTCATACAGAGAATTGAGAAATGTGGAATAATCTACATGCCAATTATTTGCAGAGGTGATGAGGGGTCTGGAGCATCTCCTTGATGAACAGAGACTGTGAGAGCTGGGCCTGGTAACTCTGGAGAGGAGAAGACTGAGAGGGGATCCCATCAATCCACACCAATACCCCCAAGGGCTGTCAGAGGATGGTTCCAGACTCTGTTCAGTGGTGCCCACTAACAGGACAAGGAGAAATGGTCATAAACCAAAACACAACAAGTGCCCCCTCAGCATGAGGCAGAACTTTCCATGGACATGGCAGAGCCCAGAACGGCTGCCCAGGGAGGGTGTGAAGTGTCCCTGCCTGGAAACATTCCAAACCCATCTGAACAAGTTCTTGTGTCACCTGCTCCAGGTGATCATGCCTGGGAAGGGGGTTGGACTGGATGATCTCCAGAGGTCCCTTCCAGCCCCAAATATCCTGGCATTCTGTGGTTTATACAGATAATATCTAAAATCTAATCAGCAAGTTGTCACCTCCAAGGTTCAGACAGCAAGTTCTTAACAATAAAAAGAGTCCTTCAATTAAACAGGTAGCCTTGTTAATTCAGTGAGATTAAAAGACAGGATCTGTAATGAACTATTGTATTTCTTCAGCAGTAGGGATGTTGTTCAGGGTACACAAGAGGTCTGAACAGATTTGTTCTGCTGTGTCTGGGAAAAACAACAGAAAACTGTTGGTTTTGCTACGATTTTTTATGGCTCAGCCATACATACAAACCAGCACCAGCTGAACTATAAGTGTGCAAAGCTGGGTGAAGATACCCAAATACCCAACATGGCAGTTTGGGGCAATGGGAGAAGGACATTGAGGCTGCTTGAAGAGGGTCACACATGCTATCTGAGGAAAAGCAAATCAGAAATGAAGGGCCTGGCTTTGGTGCTCTGGAGTGGGCAGAGGATGGGGAATCTGAGCTACCTCAGGGAACACTTCTGCAGCTGATAAAGCCTACACAACACTCATGGGGCTTTCTGAGCCTCGCCACATTCAGGAGCACCACTGTCTGACTTCGCAGAAAACTGAGGGAGCAGCTCCTGAGAAATGCAGAGGTGGGCTGGATGACACAACCCAGATTTTGGCCAGCTCTAAACCACAATACAAGCAGAACTTTTGGGGGAAAAAAGTATTTAAATTACTTGGCTTCCACTGGAAATGCCTGCAGAAACATCGAGTTGGTGAGGGGTACATAGAAGGAGAACGGGTCCTCTTTTGCATCTTGTAATTATCAAAAAGACTGACATAAAATTTGACAGAAGCATTGCATTTCCCTACGAATAGAACTATTACTCATATTTTCAACTTGAATACACAGCAATAACATCTTAAAATATATAAAAATGTAAGTGGTACATGCTAGGGGAGAGTTCAACCTGTGTTGTGGCTCCTCACCTATTAAAATCAGAAATGCTATTTCATTCCTTTTTCACCTCTTTTTGCTTGGGAAGGCATGGAGAATAACTAAAAAAAGACATCATTATAAAAAAAAGGCATATTGTTTGTTAACACCTTTTTAATAGCAAATTTCACTAACACAAAGTTTTGCTGAAAAAGGCCTGGTAACATAACTGCACACAAAGATTTCAAAGGCATTGTTTGAAACAAGTAACAGTCCTTCAAGTTGGATCTTTTATCTGTGGAAGTCTCTGCCAACAACACATGATACCATCATGACCTTCTCCAGCAAGGTCAGTCTATTAGAAAATGTGACAAATCCAAAGGTTTAATTTCCAATTAACCATATATCTTTCCTGCAAACTCACATGTGCTGTCTCTAACGTGTTGTTGTCTTTAGCTGACATACATCTGATGGCTGCGGATGAAAAGATGCTTTCAATTTATTTTTGAAAATTAGATTACATTATCAGTGACCCACAGATTGGTGTGTATTCCCTGAATCACACTTGCTGTCTGACAGCATTAACAAAGGTGGACATTTGCATAAAGGAAACTGTTTTTCATCACTTGCAAGCCACCACCACACTATTTGGATAAAGGCTTCAGGGCACACTTGAATACTTCCCACAGAAACAGAGAGGCGCAGTAGCAGAGATAAAACAGCCACACAATCTCCTACTTGTACTGTGAAGGAAATAGCAAGGAGAGTACATCACTTTTGTCTTATGCTTTAATATAATCAACTGAGACAAGGTATTAAACAAATACGTTTAAATGGGACAAATAATCACAGTTTTCTCTGCACAAAAGAACAAAATATGCATAATCCTAAAAAACGGGTTTAAGTGAGTAGCAACAGATTTCAGCTGAAAGCCTGATACCACTGCCAACTAAAATCACACCAAACAAAAATCAGACATTTCAAAAGCAATTGTAATTATAAATAAACCAGAGACACAGAGAATTTTAGTTGCCCATCTTCCTCGCTGTCCAAGTCCAACACTGACAGTCTTTAGTCTTTAATTCAGTCTTTATGCAAAGCAATTGACTATTATCTACTTTCTTACAATAAACTTCATTGTTCTGTTTTCTGTGTCTCAGACGCTGCATGGACCGTTTCAGTTCTCCTACATATTGCTTAGTTTTTCCTTGCAACTAAACCAAGAAACAGCCTAGTTATTTGTCCTTCATCACCGAAACCACAGTAGTGACACTGAAAACAATTCTAGGAAAATTCAGTAGAAGTGGTTGAAGATCAGGATACCATAACAAAGAGTTAACTGGGTGGGATATCAAGGTAAACAGACCTTGCTCACCGAAGGAGTGAAAGAAAACGTCATTAACACTTTACTGAGCTAATCTGACACACAAGGTGTCTTTAGTTTGGATCATGTTTCCAAGGTGATTTTGTAAATTTGTAATGGTAAATTTTAATTTTTTGTCAGTTTTGTAATTCCTGCACGTTGCTGCTCCCCAGATCAATTTAAATTTCTCACCATTCTTACAGTTGCTGTGGCTTCCTGGCTCTGTATCATCTGCAGATGTAACTAATGTGCCTTCTGCTTCCTCTTTCAGATCATTCAAGGAAACATTATGTAAAACACTGAAGCACTAAACACTTCATTTATACAGACAAGGAGCAGCTCTGCTAGAGGTCCCAGGGGACACCACACTGACTGTGACTGACACACTGCTCCCCTTCAATAGCTGTTTTATTGTTTGTGGAGATTTCTTTTAAATTGTTATTTTTTTAAAGACATACAAAGATGAACACAGACAGACTTAGAAAACTGTGTTCCAATAATCAGAAATCACAGTCAACATGTATCACTGGACCATATGTTAAGCTTAAGAAATAAAAACAAGAATTAGAAGCTTATGACAAAAATGTCCTTTTCCCATCACCTCTCACCCTGCCCATCTTCTACAGATGAAGAAAGCAGTGACCTCAACCATAAGACACAAAATATTTCAGAAGGAACTGAAAAGCTTCTTTAGTAATTTTTCTTCTACTTACTTATGCTTACAGGAATATATTTTCCTTCACATAGGAAAATAAAATTATTGAAATATGAGACAACACACATTTTTCACAGAAAACTCCAAAGCTGTATGAAAACGACTTCATTCTATAGAGACATTAAAATTTAATTTTGAATTAAATATTATGTATCTGCTATATAATCTTTGCATTACTACATTGCACTAAAAATGAGAGTTATCATATCCAAGGCAAAAATTACCAGAGGTTATGCACTGAAAGGAGGAGCCATTCACACAGCAATGCCTGCACACTCTCTGAGGCAGAATCTGAAGCTAAATACTAACAGTGAGCTAATTTCCAATAACAACAATTTTTCATTGTGACAAACTAGTCTAGAATTAAAAAAAAAAATCATGCTGGAAACTCTTATTTCATGTGCTTTGCTGGTCATGATCTATCTCTATAATACTTAAGTATCCTAACAATCCTTTCTAACAGTGTTTTTGTAATACAAAATATATTTAAGGAATTCTGTACTTCCACAAGGTAGAGAAAATATTTAGACAGATTTTGTCATTTCTTTTCCTGGCAGGATAGATACAGTGTTTTTGTATATTATATCTATATATATACATGTATATATGTATGCGTGTTTTTATATATATATATACACACACATATATACACTGTGCGCATGTGTGTGTCTCTTCTATTAAATCCTAACCTATAATATTTCACTTTTTCCTTCTCTGTTTTGAAAATTAATTAACAATTAATTTTTAGAGAGATCACACTTACAGGTACTTAGGTCTGATTTTGAAAAGAAGATATTCCTAGTGTGTGAACTCACTGATGGAGCTCTAATTGTACAAGTCAACCTATAGCCTGTAACAGAATCACCTCTAACTCACCTCACTCAACTTCCACTTTTCCTGCCCCTGAATAGGACTCAGACATCCCTATGCTTTGTTTCCAAGATGGTATTTCAAGCTGTATTAACACACTTAGGAACACCTACATCCTTGCAGACAGAAGCTGCCTCTTGCAAGGAATTGCCTAAGCAACATCCTTTCACCAGGGAAATATTAAAGCAGAATTTGAGGGGAAAACAAAAACTTTGGAGCAGCCCACCAGCCTGGAGCAGCTGCTTCATCCCCACCTGGCTCTGTGGGGACCCGCAGTTTGTAAAAGCAGCTATGGCCCCTGCAATGAAGCAGAAAAGCCCTGCAGACCCAAGCAACAACAAATTTTTTTGTCATCGCCCTGTCCCAAGCACAGAATCCCAGAATGTTAAAGGTTGGAAGGGACCTTAAAGCTTATCCAGTGCCACCCCATGCCATGGGCAGGGACACCTTCCACTATCCCAGGTTTCTCCAAGCCCTGTCCAACCTGGCCTTGGACACTTCCAGGGATGGGGCAACCTGTGCCAGGGCCTCCCCATCCTCACAGGCAGGAATTTTTCCTTCATATCTTATCTAAATCTGCTCTCTGTCAGTTTGAATCCATCCCCCTTGTCCTGTCACTCCAGTTCCTGATAAACAGTCCTTCTCCAGCTTCCCTTTAGCCCCTTCAGATCCTGGAAGGTGCTGTGGGGTCTCCACACAACCTTCTCTTCTCCAGGCAGAACAACCTCAACTCTCCCATCCTGTCTACATAGGGAGATGCCCTTTATCAATTTCATGGCCTCCTCTGAACTTGCTCCAACAATTCCAAGGCTCCAATGCCTCTTCTGCACTAGGAGGGAGTGACGCTAGCAGGGACATTCTGATGGCAGAGTTCAGCCTTGGTCCTTCCATGCTGCTGCTAAAGCAGATTCAACAGGGTCTTTGGGAACAAGAGAAGATGGAGGAGCAACCACGGTGTTTTTAAGGAATAAAAGTCTTAAAGTTTAAAACTGTATGTTTTCTGTACTCAAACTCCATCATCTCCAGAGTCAAACCAAACAAAATGCTTTACTCACCTGTTTTATCGACGCTTACACAAATTTACACCTGGAACTACCCTGCCAGTAGAAGATAATAAAAGCTATACAGATGAACTATCCTGAAATTACCCACCAATGCCCTTGCATACTGTTGGTACTGAAACTACAGAGTTAGGGATCGGTCACAACACTCAGGACAGCACTGAACGTGTTTATTCAAATTATTTAAATTGAAATTAACTTAATTCAAAAGGAATGAATTTAAAAGGAAGATGTTCCTCACACATAAGATACAGCAACTTTCTTTTCTCAGCTGAGAGCTGCGGCTCTTGAAAGGCAGATATTCTGTGATTTCCAGAATCAGCTTTGCTACTGCCAGTTAAATATCAGCTACCTCTTCTATTCCACATACACACAGACTCTGAAATAAGGTAGAATCAATACTTTGATAAAAGTAAGTTTTCACTACGAAAATAAACAAGCATTTAAAAGAGGAAAATGTTAATGAAAATTCATTAACAGGTTAAAGAATATGACCTACAAATGAATGATGCTGACACTTACACAAAGAAAGTATTGTTACAAGCTTGAATCTGGAAAGCATTATACCATTTTTATTTCTTAAGTCAATCAGTGAGTGGTCTTGAGTTTTTAAAGCTGTCCCACTATTATCACCAGGGAAATCATTCAACAGTAACTATGACATACCTGGGTGTGGTAATGAAACGAGTACACTAGACTTGCACAATACAGTGATGACAACGTGAAAGCAGAAGTTGCTTTTCTAACAGCAAACTCTAGGAAGCTAGAAAATATTACAAAGTACCATGGAAGCCAAGAAATCTGGCCAGTTACATCAGACAGTATAAAAATATGATCAGCAATTACAAAAAAACAAGTTTAAGAAAAAATCCTGCCTTTCTACACTCCTTGCCTTTCCCTCCTGAAATGTTATTCATGAGTAAAGTATTACTTCATCCTTAAAAAAACCCAACCAAAAACAAAACAACAAACCTCCTTTTTGACGAAGGCATTACATCTATCCCAGAGCAAAACAGCTGACATAAGTGATTGCTGTTTTTCTCAGATTTTTACTACAGGCTGCAGAAACCTTCCACACATATCACCATCATGTTAGCTCCATATCCACTGGAAATGAAATTCCACCTGGTTTCACTAGTTTGTGTCAGTGGTTCCCAAGTATTTTTGGAGAGTGCTCCACTGTTTCTCACACCCTCAAACCCGCCTAATTCTCGGCACTGTGGGCCCCTCAAGGTTTGCAGTGCAAGGAGGCTACACCTGTATAGTAAAATGAGGAGGAACTATGAACATCATCAGGTGGTAGAACATACTAATTACTGTCCTCTGTCTGTGCCAGTGACCAATTCACCAAACACTTCACAGAAATACTGCAGGAGTTGGAGCATCCCAGGGACCACTTCCAAGAGTCACTTTGCATGCAGCCAGCCTCTTCTGGAGGCTACAGAGTTTAACAGCATGGACATAGACTCTTCCCCATCACTTGGCCTCTGTGTCTAGGAATATCCCCAGGCAATTTTAATTTACTTAATTTAATTCAGGTGCAGAGGTAACCCCAGTATCCAGTATTCTGTACACCCCAGTAACCCCAGTATTCCATGTCCCTGGAGTACTGCTCCATGAAGTTTGCAGCAGGAGGCACTGTGTTACCAGATTAAGAAGGACCAAGGCACATTGCAGAAGGAAGTCTCAGGCTTCCTTTTTGATAGAATACCTGGGTCACTCGGAAGCAGGTAGAAATAAGGATGAAGAAGACTCTGCACTTGCAAGTTATTCCTTCCATCCCTCATCAAGCTCAGCATGGGCCAGACTTCCCAACTGGAAGCAGACTCTGATCCTGAAAGGTCTTAAAAGAATTCTTGACTGGGGAGGAGGTTCTGGGGATGTCCAGTTCACATAAACCCTCTCATGAAGGAATTTAATTTTTTGAAAGAGTTTCTTAATCTCACCAGTCTGGCTGGAAAGCTGCTTGGGATATTTTTCCCTAATTGGCCTCCTAAAAACACACATGCCCAACTTGTATCCACCTCTTGGACAGACACCGTTCCCTAGGTTATGGCATGCTTCTCCCCCTCTCGTGTTCAGACTCCGTAATTTATAAATAAATAGATTTCTCAGTCAGTGTTTTTTCTTCTGAACTAAAGCTTAGTGTAGCTTTGGCTACATATATGTTAGTTTCTCTGTCCCTCATATCATATAGCCTTACTCCCAATTTCACCTTGCATTTCTTGACTGTGGGTAACCAGAACTATACATGTAATTTTTGAATATATACCACAACAAAGCAGACCATGAAAATTCACAGAAAACAGACATAGAACTTAATACTTATGATCTTCAAATGTCACATAAGTTTATTTGCATGTTTCACTTCTTTCTTTAACCCTTCATGTTTACCCTGTCTAAAAATCACCAGGATACAGGGATTATCTATATTTCAGGAGGCCTGGTTCTTCAGACAGTTTTGGAATAAAAAATGGTAAAGGAAAATAGTAAGAACATCAGACAATTCTTAAATATCCACTAAAAAAAGAAAAAGTGAGCCATGTAGATAGGTAAGAGTACCAAGGACACCTACTAAGCAAGAAACTAACGGATTTCTTTCATGAATAGGCATTATATCTGTATGTCTTTCTTGAAAGCCTTTGGAAAACTTCCTTGTTTAACCTTTACATTCCCTCAGAAATATCATATTTCACATATCTGCACAAACAGCTACTTCTGTGAAGCTTAATCCCACCCACGCTGAAAGGGTCTTTAGCTACTGAATTTTGACAGCTGTGACATGGTTTGGTCAGGATCTACCCAGACTGTGATTCATGGCCTTAAAATGCTTTGCAACCATTTTCCCAAACTTACTTTAGAAACTCTGGCTCGTGAGATTACTTCCTCCTCCAACCTTAAACCTAAAGATATATATTTATATACACACACACACATAAATGTATGTATATATATACATACATGAGCCAAATTGAATCTTTGTAAAAAATGAGATACATACCCAAAAATGGCATGAACTGTCTAAAGTTGCAGAGCATTTGAACTACACCAATTCCCATGTCTCAAGGTGCTAAGCTACAGAAAGCTGATGCTAATTTCCCCCTCAATTTTTTTGACCACTGTGCAACTAAATCCCTTAAAATTAGAAATACACTGAACACTAAAATGCACTGCAGCAGTAATACTCAGCACCTGTAACATCAGGTATTCCTTCCATTTTTCCCTCCCAATAGTAATCAGATAAATTGTTCCATTTCACACCAAAAAAACCCCATTAAAAAAACCCACAGAAACCCCCAAACAAACAAACAAAAAAACACATCAAAAAACCCAAGCAAAAAACCACACACACAACCAAAAAAAAACCACCCCAAAAACCCCAAAACCTAACCAATTGGAGTAAAAAAGCCAAAGGTAAAAATCCATAAAAATCAGGTGCACTAATTAATTTCAGGTGAACTAGTTACTTTTCAGAATAATCACTACAGAATGGGAAACTACACAGTATAGTTCCACAAACAGTGATAACAGTGATGATTACGTGAAGAACAAGCAATTCGAGCTGTTTATGGAATTTGGGATGAAATTACTATTTCATCACACAAAAACTGTCAGGTTTGAATTTTATGCATACATCCAAATGTTTTATCTTCTTCTATGGTTCCTCTTTTATCATTCTCCTCTATACTTCAAGCAATACTGTCCATTCAACTCCCTGTTACCCCTCTGCCTCTGAAGTGAGCTTACAAAGACAACTGAAGCAGGACGTCCTTAAAAGGTCTTTTATATTTTCATCTTTTTCTTCATTAGTTCAGTGTCTCCAGGCATGATCAGATACATTCCCACCTCACTGAGCAGGCAGCAGGTCTGTGAGCAATGGAACTACTGAAGGCTGGTTTCCTATGGTTATGACTCTCGTGCTGGATCCCCTCATGTCTAGAAAGGTGAGAAATCCAGTCAGAACTTTTCCCTTATTTAATGCCTTCATAACTCCTCTCTCCCATGCGGATTTGCTAGTGTCTAATAATATAGTTGATCTCATTCCACAGCTTTTTCCAAAGCAGGCATATGAATAGGGTCTCTCTTCTCTATCCAGGCACCTATTTCCATGAACCTAGAAGGAACTTGATATCTCTGAGCCCTTTACTCCTGTCAAATCTGTTTGAAATTGTCCAGGAGTTTCAAAAGTTACTGGGGGGAGAGGGGAGAAGGTAACAGACTGGCAGTCAGAAGAGGCACACAGCACAATCACATAAGCTTTGTTTCCTTAGGAAGCAGGGTAAAACACTTACACTCTTTATTATTTTTAAAACCTTCCCTAAATGAATTAGGAAACGAGCTTTACTTTCAGATCTAAACTTGTTTTCCTCCTTGTTTTTTTAATGTAACTTATAGTGTGGCAATAACACAATATACTCTAGACATAACATCTGGATTTGGGTCTTGGGGCTTAAATACGTGAACAGGTCACAGCTATGTTAATTTAGATTTCAGAGGGAAAGCCTTGTAAGACAGCTTAAATCAGATTTTATTTTCTACAGGCTAAGAACAGAACATGGGCCATTACCATAAAACAACTGGTACACAAACTTAATACATAGCAACTTACTTGTGTTTGAGGCTTGAGTCTCCCAAAAGTATGAAAGCAGGTCTGCCAAGGATTTTTAATTTAATCTGCTAGCTCTTTTTTTTTGTCAAATATTCTGCATTTATTTTCAGATTTCCAAGTCAAAAATTATTCCAGAGCAAAGCTGATTTAAGTAAAATGTTTAAAGTAGGAGTGTGAAGCTCTTTTCCTGAACAGTCACAAAGTATACGTAGCATGAAAATGAAACACTGAAAAATGCCCTATGCAAGCCTTTAAAAAACTACCAGAAAAGTTTCTACTAATTTTATGAAAGGTAGACCCACATAATCATGCTTCCAGCAAAAAAATCTCCAAAATAAAAGCAAGGCTTGCAGGAGTGTTTGTGATATTACTGTCAGTAAGGGTTCCAGGGTAACAAAATATAAATGATTAATACTTCCAAGATTAAAAAAACACCACCACATCATGTGCTGCATAATGGGAGTATTCTAAAACTACCTGTCAACTGATCCTGTTCCTACATGTGAAGCCCAGACTGAAGCTTTCTTTGAAAACTTTAATAAAACATAACTGAAATGTCTGGAGTAATAACTGTCAGATACAAAGACAACTTGTCTTGGGAGCTACTTCCCTTCAAACACTGACCTTTAGGTTTGGGAAGCAATGGAAACTATAAAGTGCTTCTTGAATACACCCTTGGAACTAACATGCCAACATTCTGCAGTAATCTGAGTCTGATTGCCCTTAAATATGCTGTGAAGAGCTCTGGGATTGCACACTCATTTTTTTCTTTTCCTTGGAAAGTAAATGTATAACCACGTGAATAAGCATGAGATAATGCCTAGACCAAGGCAAAATACAAAAGTGTTCCCAACTAAGCACTACAAACAATTTTCCAGTGTGAGTAATAACACAGCATTTAGAACAACCATTTACTTGTTTGCAGGTTGGTATTTCACCCTTTGTTTAAAAAAAAAAAAAAAATTCCTTCAGGATGTTGACAGCCACATGCTAAAACTTTTCAGATCCAAACTGCTTTCAGATCTAACTACTTAATAAAAACTTCAGTGAATGCAGTTATTCTATCCCAGTCAAAGAAACCCAAGAGACTGAAGATTGTGCACCCAATCTGAGCAATCTGAACATCTGCATGTGATGTGGCCCATCCAGAAAAATGGAAATTATCCATGCATCACAAGATATATGTACTGAATATGACAAAATTCCAATAAAGCCAAAGTTCCAAGCAGTGTTAAGTACACAGAAGGACATAAATACTTCTATAAATTATCAAGATATGAACAGCATTATTTCTTTCCATCCAAGAGTCTAAAGAAACAAACAAACAAAAAGCCAAAATCTTATTTTCACACAGAAAGAAAGAAAGAAGTACCAGCTTAGGTTCAGGAATGCAATGCATGTGAAATAAGCCTTACTATTTCCTCTCTGCCTAAAGTTCCTGTTCTTACTGTTCAACTTTATCACCAGGAAAAGATTTCTCCCACCCCATAAGTTACTGCACAGATACGCCCAGAGTGAGATTCTACTCACAGAACCTAAGGTTTCCTACCCCTCCTCAATGAACCTTTTTTTTGCTGTCATGCAGGAATCTACTTTGTTGTAGCTGCTTTCATGACATCATTATTTTAAGTAAGCCTGAAAAAAATAAAAATAAAAGGAGTATTTCAAGAAATTCCTTGTAAAACACTGTCAGAGAGGGAGGAATTTGACAACCAAAACTTGTTTTAAACTATAAGGAGATAAAATTCTCTAGTAATAGGAGGACAGAAATTTTTTACAGGTAACAGAGATTGTCACTTAGTTGGAGGTGGTTGTGGCAGAGCATTTTTCCCATTATTTTGTCACAAGAATACTCCCTTCAACCGCAGTAAAGTGTTTGTATCCAGATGGCACCATCCTAACACAGGTCCATGAAGCAAACTCAGCTCTGACACGGAATTATGACATGGAATTATGACAGTTTGAGTTTGAACCTCTTATAGGTTCACGAGGAGGAGCAGTACATCTTTAACCCCAAACTGATGGGCCACATTTCATCCTTTAAGACATTTTTTCCAAAATGTCTGCAGGAACATTGCATGACTCCATCCAGAACTACAACTCCCAGCACTTGTTTGTCTTGTTTATGCTCTGGGAATGAAATTAAGGTTTGTCAAATCTGGCACTAACCAGACTCATTATGATAGAGGAGGATTTAAGACTAAGTACTACTGCTAAAAATATTACGTTACATCCTATTACATTCTACCATGTAAGAATAATTAAAATATGACATTTTCACTCTGTAGGTCAAGGCCATTTCAGAGCACTTATTGATCACAGGTCATTTCTGAGGGACCAAATGTCATTTCATACACTGACTAATACAAAGTAATTACAAAGCTGATATGTCATATCCATTCATGGGCACTACAAACTCAACTCCAGACAGTAATTTTTCCATATAGATTACTTAAATGATAAAAGGCATCAAAAGCTTTGCATTCAAGAACCCTCATGAAGTTCTAATAATAATCAAAAATCTAATAATCAGCTGAATTTATCTAAAGAAAAAAAAAATCCCTTATCTCCAATTCCTTACCTAATTCTTAAAATGAACACAATTATATAACACATGCCTTCTCAGGAAGATTTTTGCTGAGATCAAAAATTGGAGTGGATTCAATTAGAAAATATTTTCTCTGAAATCTTATAAATTCTCCTCTGCAAAAGAAATATAGTCCACAGATAAAAATGTTACACCAATGCGGTTGCTAGCAACACAAACAAAACATTTATTTTTTTTTTAATTTCCCACGTAATACAATTTTCAAAAGTTGTCATTATGAAGTATTTAGAGAATCAATGTTTTCTTAAGCCAATCCTGGGAGAAGGAAACCATTTCTTTCTCACAACTAGGGTTCTACAGAGCACGACTGGCGACTTCAAGGGACAATGTGTTTTTATGACATATTAACATGGGGTGGCTCAGATAAGGCACCAAAAAAAACCACATCACCAGGACCCACATCACTTTATTTCCACAGCACAACAGAGGCAAAAGTGACCCAGTGAAAAAGTGTCCTTTATTTTACAGAGTGATTGTCTGTTACATTCCTACATTTCACTTGCCTCATTTTTACATGCCAGCAAACCAGGGCAAAAGGGAGAAACTTTTGCTAAATCTTTATCCTACTAGTTCCTGAGTTGTCGATTGTGCATATCTGTTTTGGTTTTGTCCCTTTTTACCCCTTTACTTCAAACTTACTCACTTTCTTATGAATCAGAAAATTCTGGGAGGGTTTTTTTGTTTGTTTGGCTTCGGTATTTGCTTTGTTACATTTTGATTTTTAAGCACCCACATAGCCCAAGCCTGCTATATTCCTTCATTTTCTTTTCTTCATTTTTCTATGCCAGCAAACCAGTGCAAAAGTGATTTTCTGAAATCTATAGCAATAAAAGTAGAAGAACTAAAACTCTTATGAAGCAGGAAGTGCCACAATTTTTTGTTTGCTTGTTTCATTGTTCAGTTTTGTTTTGGCTTTGCTTTGTTGTTGTTTGATTTTTAAGCACACACATTATCTTATTAAGAGGCCACTATAATATCTTACTAAGATAATAATAATGTTATCTTATTTACTATAGAATAGTAAAACACTAGCAGTGGAGTATCTTAAAGAAACTGTACTTGGGCCAGGGCTGTTTAACAAGGTCACAAAAAAAACCTCAATAAACTTATATTTCAGTTAGCAAAAAGTTGGAAAACAAGATACAGAGGAGCAAATGCAAGCAACAGCCAAAGATGGAAGCTCGAAATGTCTCTCAGTGTCACATGTCAACCATCAGTTATTAGCATTAAAAAAACTACTATTCTAATATATAGGCAAAACAAGATCTAAAGAGACAACATGCCTGTGAAGAACCACTGGGAACTCAACCATTTTCAGGGCTGGGTTCTGATTTTGGTGACTTTGGTGATCTGTGTCCTGCGCAGGAAGACAACCCTACCTAGACAAATGTCCAACCTAGAGACCTGCATGCAGAGAAAGCAGTAAAAAGCTTTACTTTATAATCTTTATTTAACTTATATCAATATTCCACTGTCAAAGGGACACTGCTCGGTGAGACCATGGAATGTCCTGAGTTCAACACGTCTGATATGTTCATGTAGGTTCTTTTTTGGCCAGGATAAAGCAAGTATTTATGTGGTCTGAACTCTCCTCAGTTATCTCCAGGTTGCCAAATACAACTTCACTGAGGTTCTCAGCACTCTGCTTCACTGCATGGTCAGCCACAGGCCTGCAAAAACTTACTGGTTCCAGATAAAATCTAACACTATCCCTAGCTGAGGAAACAGAAAAGACCCACTGAAACTAACAAAATGATCACTAAAATTGCTTCTCATTAGAGTAACACGATGGTTTTCTTATGGATATACAAAGAAGACTTGCGAAACTGCTTCTTTAAGCAAATCCCATCTTGTGCACACAAAACAAGGATATGCAGGAAGAAACTCTGGAAAAGAAGCCATTCCACACTGTAGAACAGCTAGTTTAAACACAAGATATGATTATTTATCCTGAGCTGTAAGCTTAAGGGGCCTGTGCTTTCAAGCCCTATGTAGCTGAGCTGGAATAAGCAGTAGCGTGAAATAGCCCAGACTAGGAAGTAAATAGTGCAAAGTGACTATAACAGCCCACAAAAACACAAGCCAAAGATGAACCAGAGCAGCAACACAGCAGACTGGGACAGCTCTTCACTGCCAAATCCCAAGGTATATGAATTTATTAAAAAAAAAAAATTTAAAAAAAAGGAGGGGAGATTTTACTATCCTGTGCCTGACTTGCAAATTGAGGAATGTTATTTCATGTTTTGCAAGACCAGCATCCTGTAGTCAGTAGCCAACACCACTCAGACCAGCCTCAGAGTTTGCTGGATTTTTTTGGCTGACTAAGACTCAAACAATCACTAAAATAAACAAAAGTTAAGTAAGGATGCTCAACATTGCTAGATAATTTCTTTCCCCTTACTTTCAGCTACTAGAAAGCGATGCTGGGTAATCACAGCAAATGTTCCTTGAAGGTAACATCAAGGAAAACAAGTAACTGCTATCCAGATTTCTGTTAATATTAATTACATCAGAGCACATTGAAATGTGCAAGAGCACATGTTCATTGTCTTTACTTTTTATCTCCTAGCGTGCAACAATATGTTGGAAATTAAAGCAACTATGCTAAGTGAACATGGAGAGGAAATTTCCAAGAAGGAAAACAGTCTGATAATCATTTCATCACCTTTGTGTGATGAAACCCACTTGCAAAGCTACCTTCCACAGCAAATTAAGGAACCTTCACTGTTTAACCTTTCAAAATACTTAGGTTTTTACAATCTAGAATTATGACTTCAAAAACAAGTGCAATTTTCCATGCACCATCTGCCAGTCCTTAACTTTCAGCAAGCTCAGGTTCCTCAGAGACAGCAGACTAATCCAAAATACCAAACACCTGCACCAAGAACTAAAAATCAGTTACTTGCGAAACAAGTAGAACTGAGAAAGAGTGTTAAAAAGGTTACTAGAAATTGCACAAAAGTGAAAAATTAACAACACCTCTCCAACCAAGTTTTCACACTGTCATCCAAAAGGCTGTATCATCATCTGAGGACTTATGTTTGGAAGACAAAGGACAGCAAATTAAGCTATTACAGCATTTCTCTAGGTAAATCTGAGCAGGATCTTAAGAGATGTCACATAAGATACCTCAAGAACCAACATTTGTGTGTACGGAATCAACTACTGTTGATTAACAATATTAAGTAGCTACAGAAACAAGTCACAGTATCCACAGTTTCTCTTTCTTAAACCCGAAGTTAAGGGTAGTTACCCCAAAAAAATCATAGTCATGAGCACCTGTGTCACATCTGAACAAGTCTCGTGTAGCCAGTTCTAAGAATGGAGTCATACTACAACTGAATACATCTCGACAATCTGAATAATCACACCACCAACTGAATAAACGCTCTGTAGCTCTAACCATTACAGAGTATAACCAATATATCTAAGACAGGAAATAAGGCTGCTGTTTTCAGCTAAACAAAGTTTGAGGAACTAACTGATATCTCACTTTTGTACAAGTTTCACAGATTAATATTTCAGGGTAGTATTCCATAAAAATAACAGAACTGCACCTAAAATTGTGCAATTGCAAAACTGTTTTTAGGGACATTATTTTCTTTCCCCTACATTGTGAGGCAGGTCTCGTCAATGGAGAACAAAACACTTTTGTTATGGTCCTCCCAGGAGGAAAGACAGCTCTCTGCAGAACTGCAAGATAACACACGTCAAAAGGAGAAGAAATCATAACTACTACGAAAACAAATACTGTATTTCAAAACCCACTGGGAGGATCTGGTTGTGCAAGAAGTCAGAGTAGTTAGTGCTCTTCTACTTCAGTTCATTAATTGTAGCTAAGGATAGATATATTTATAAAAATGAGATAAGTTCTCTATCATGCCATGATTATTGCCTCGCTTTTCTAAACCAGTAATATCATTCTTATATACAAAGTTTCCTTTTCCTTTCCACTGGTTCTCAAGTTAAAAAATAGCAACTGAAAAGCAAACTCCAAGCAGGATAACTCATCTCACTTTCCTCCTTGATAAATTAGAAGCAATAGTTAAATATAACATTATAGTTAAATCATCATCATGGCGAGGCTTCGCGAACGAAGATTTGGGAAGGCTCTATCCACATTTGCTACAGGCACGCTGGTGGCTTATGAGGCCAATACGAGACAGACATATCCGATTGCAAAAACAGTTAAATAAGCTATAAGTAAAACAAACAATAACACAAATCCAACAACCTTCACTATGATGGTTGACTTGTCCAGAAATCAATCACTTTCTGGCACAGAAGTAGGGAGGTTTCAATGCTAGAGAAGTAGATGAAACAATTCCCCCTAGCTTAAGAACTTGAGCTCTACAGTTGCAATTCAACTGAAAAAGAAAACACTTCTCTGTTCAAAGGAAGACTTTCTACCTTTACAATTTTTTATTTTTTTTTTTCTCCTTAAATTGGTTTCATACCATTTAGGACTGTGATTTTGCAAAGGACTCTTGGAGAGGGTGATGTCTGGATGGTTGAAACGTGGGGGTCTCACCAGTTAATTAACAGCAGTTCATGCTGTTCTGAACAGCCTGCCCATGTCCTGTACATGGGGAAATCAGATGCTAGACAGATTCTGCACTGCATGCAGGTCTGGAGTCCTCAGCACAAGGAGGACATGGAGTTGCTGGAGCGAGTCCAGAGGAGGCCACAGACATGATCCGAGGGCTGGAGCACCTGTGCTCTGGAGTCAAGCTGGGAGAGCTGGGGGTGTTCACTTGGAGAAAAGAAGGTTCCATGAAGACTTTAGAGCCCATTCCAGTGCCTAAGGGGCTTAAAAAAGGGAAGGAGATGGATTTTTCACATGGCCAGGTAGTGACAGGACAAGGGGGAACGGTTTTAAACTAAAAGAGGAAAGATTTATATTGGATATTAGGAAGAAATTCCTCCCTGTGAGGGTGGTGAGGCCCTGGCACAGGTTTCCCAGAGAAGCAGTGGCTGCTCCATCCCTGGAAGTGTCCAAGGCCAGGTTGGACGGGGCTTAGAACAACCTGGGATAGTGGAAGGTGTCCCTGCCCACAGCAGCAGGGTGGAATTGGATGAACTTTAAGGTCCCTTCCAAACCAAACCATTCCAAGATTCCATGACTTGAAAGCAAGTCAATCAAGTAGTGAAAAGCAATGACACACAAAACTAGAGACAATTTCATCCCCTAGAGTGACGAAACATAACTCTTGTTTTTGTGAGGGGATTACAATTTTCCAGCATTAATATTTTAAGTCATGGCAACACCCTGATTTTAGGAAAGGTTATCACATTAACTTCTGTGGAATTACCACATTATCACAACAAGCTTCTCTGCCACTCTGTCATCCCGTGGAATACTCAATCCACAGGTAACACCACCTCTCTTCCCTCCAAAACCAACACAAAAGGCTAATGCAAGTTCGTTTAATATTAATCATATTCCAGAGCATATGGGTTTAGAGTTCCATTTTCCATAACATCGATCAGCCTGTACTTTTGACAGAATCAGCCCTACTTCAGAACAAATGCAGGTTTACAAAGACTTACAACAATATGTCAGGCATGGAAGAGTTTTTGATGTCAAGGACTCCGTTATATGTTTGGATGCAAGTTTAACAACAGCTGCTCCAGATTTAATGAAGGTAATACCGAAGGGACTGACATTTTCTGGATTTATTTATGGGAGCTTACAGAAAATGTTCGATATATACCAAAATATACATTGTTCAGAGACTTTCATGCTTGAGAGTGACACTTTCAATTTGATTCATAATGGCTATTTCACAAGGGCTTACAGGAAATAAAACTGTTTATTTTAATTGCATACAGCAAAAATGTTAGAAAAGAAAGATTTATGTTCTCTAGTGACAGTGAATGTTTTGGGCTAATTTGTCATGGTTACCATGGACAGAAAATAAAGGAATATTATTCAAGCACTACTTCAATTCACAGACAACTTAAAGTATCAGCATATATACACAGTACTGTCAGTTATCTTTTTAATCTTTTATGTAACCTTACAGCACCTTTTAAATACAGCATAAACTACCTGCGGAAACTTATCATTTCACCTTTATTTTTCTTTTCCATTAACAAGGTTGTTTTTCACATTTCCTGGTAATGGAAAACAAAAATAAATTCTTGAATGTAACACAATTTTAACAGCAATTATACAATATTTAAAAGACTACATAACTTTCAACATCTGTATTGGTCAATGCTTTGAAAAGCAGTACCATTACCTGTAAGTTCATACTTAGCCTGTAAAAATTTTAGCTTTTTCACTATTCTGGCTTGTCTCTTCTAAATTTGTGATCACAGTGGTATCTGGTCACACATTACCAATTGTTATTGTGTTTTGTTACACGCTGTTTCAACTCTTAGGGTGTTAACTGGTAAGATGACTGAATAAATGTCAGAATATTACAAATGCATTTTGTCTGGCTGCTGAATTACTTCAGTCTCAGCATAATAGCACCTAACTCCAAACCTCTTCTTGTATATTCTGAGTTGCCAACTCTTCAGCAAACGAAAACACAAAATATCCCACACACACTCTGCCTTCACAGCAAAGGATAAATTTCAGTGCAATTGCAGTAAGTTTAATGATCTTGTGACAGTTTGAGAAACCATCATCTTTCAGCAGTTTCTTGGGCCTCACAAAGCATTCGAAAACTCAAATATTCTGCAAGTTGTTGTGCTTTTTTTGCCATGAACCTCTTTCACTGTGAACTAAATAGACACAAAAACTAGAAGTTTGTCTTTCACTTTTTCTTTCCACTAGTCCACTATTTTTCTTCTTTCCTTCACAAGTTAACTGCTTTTGCCACAAACTATTTCCCTACCACCATTTTTTCACCCACTTATCAGTACAGATGTGCATTTTCCTAAGTTGAAATTAGTTCTTTTAACTCGAAATACTTAAGAATTCTTGCCACTTCACCGTTTTTTTTTTAAGAAAAATTAACTTAGAATTAGAATTTAATTAAAAATTAAATGTTGTTCTCAGCTTCTGTTAGCTCTTTTCTGGCACCTGCATTAAAAAAAGACAATACCTGAGAGCAATTTCATTTCAATCTGAAACTGAACAGTTTTTGCAGTTTACAGTTGACTGACAAATCAGTTATTTAGACCATTTAATTTCAACGGTATAGAAATCATGATTACTTACCTTAAAGTTATCTGAACAAGTATCTTGAGAGAGAAAGTAGCTCAAGATCCACACGTCTTCAAATCTCCCTCCAAAAGCACAAAATTGGATTAGAGAATACTAGACACTACTGAAAAGGGATATTAAGAAAGCACAGCATCAATTTTTTCTTGCATTTGGCAATGCTAATGAGCACTTCTCCAAATTTTGCTCACATTCTCCTCACTTTAGACTCAAAAGTCCTCAACATCCTTCTTCTTTCTTTGGGATTTGTCCTTTCTCATTTAAACATTGAAAATCTTCATAATTCAAAAAGAACCCTGAAGTAAGGAGTTAGTAATGGCATTGGAAGAACAAGATGTTTGTTGGTTTTCTCACATTAAACTTCAACATTAATGACCCATCCAAAAAAATCATAAGATGGATTCTTCATTATCCCAAAATCATAATACCAAGTTAAAATTAAAATCTTAGAATAAGTGTTAACCTTAATTAACTCTTATCTTTTTTTCTCTATATTATTTTCTAGATTTTTGAGCTTTTAAAATGTGTATTTTTAAGGTTTTGCCCAAATGTTCACAATGGTGACTGTCAAAACTTAAGTGAAAGCTAAAACTCTTACTCAGATAGGCAACTGTGGTAGCTAGGCTCTAAATAAACTAATAATAACAACAAAAAGTCAGTAAAAATGTACCTGCTTCCCCTGCATATCTTGTCAATTATTGTTTAGGTTGGATGTCTCTCATACCAACCCTTCTTTTTCTTTAAAACACGACCTAAAGGGGTCTATATGGCACAGTAATAACAGAAACTCCACATAAAAAATCTGAAGCATAATTAAAAATTACACTTTGATCAACAGACAAGGGAAGTAGATTACAACCTCAACGAAGCTAAGCTGTACAATTAACATTATTTTGTACATTTTCCTTCTTCTCTGTAGCACTTAATTTCATAACAATTTTCCACACCAAAAATCATATGCAACCCCAACAAAGTTAACATTGCCCCCTTAGTCCTTAGAATGGCTTGAACCTATTTTTCATGTATAATAATCCAGTTAACAACATCAGAAATCCGGTCCTGTGTTTGTTAATTGACTTTCCATCACAAAATGGTAGCAGTCAGCAGCTTTAATCCAATTTGTAAATAACATCAGTTAAAAAAATTCTAATTAGTTTTCCTTTAATGTTACTGCTCAGCTTTCATTACTCTTTGCATTTAGTGGAGTTGAATGAAAAGTAAGAGTTACTAACAGCTTTCTTTTTAGTAGCAATCAGTTAATTAATGCCCTTTTTATGGGGCTGGCTCATATCACCACACTCTCCACCACCCAGTGAGGTGACTCAGGGTACCGGGCAGCACCAGTGAATCACTGGATTTTCAGTGAAACTTTTATGATGCAGCTGAGACTTTTTCCTCAGCTTTTTCTGCCACTCCCAGTGGGTCACTCCCCCCTGACAAGGCAGAAAGACTCTTCTCAGAAATTATCGCCAGCGAGGAAGATTGTGGAAGAAGTCTCAGACTATTTAAATTCTATTTATTCAGCAGGCATCTGTTATTTCATTCTGCAGCACTCATCTTTCCATTTGCCCAGCTACTGAGATTGTTCTCCTTGCAAGGCTGAGTTATAAAACAATTGTTGACCTAAAATTTTGGATATATTAAAAAAAAAAAAAAAACAAACTCAAATTTTCAACCTTAACCAGGATACTTGAAGTGAGCTCACAGGACGTGCATTTCTCTTATCCAGTGATATACAACCATCACTTGGATGTTTCTCCTTACAAAAATGTATACTTTTTTCTTTTAAAGTTGATGTAAATACACAATACTTCCACTATTCATTCAGAACTAGCAACTGGTTCATACTGGATCTGTTATTTACAGCAGTCAGACTTCAGGAGTTACACCCCATTTCAGACCCACCAAGACTCAGAGCACAGTACTGTGTCTGTGGTTCTTCAGTCAAGCCAAGAAGGAAGTAAAATGTAAGTTTATATGAGCCTTAGTACCAAAGTTGAAAGAAACTTCTTTCAAGGAGAGATTGAAACTTCTATTCAATAAGACTGCTGACCTCCAGCAGAAATAGTTGGAGGACAAGGCCTTAAAGCAATTCCAATTCCCTAGAGATCAAATCCCTAGAGATCATTACAATTTAAAACAGTTGCTTTCCCCCAGATCAAAAGACTGTGCACCTTGTCCTGTCACACAAATCAGGAAACAAAAAGCAGTCTGGATAATGGGGGTCAAGATTATTTTATAATTAATCTGTGTCCCAGTGCTCCTAAATTACCCATATGCTTACAGTGAGGGCTTACAGAGGTTCCTCTATTAGAATCATGGAATATCCTGAGTGGGAAGGGACCCTCGAGGATCATCCAGTCCAGCTCCTGGCCCCGCACAGGACAGACCCAAAAATCCCACTGTGTCCAGGAGAGCACTGAAGAAACATCAGCATCTGACCATATATCTACATTATATGGATGCCACAGGTATTGCTGTGAGTTTCCTTATAAATAATAAAGCTACTGTAGATATGACCCAAAGTCTTTCTCCTCATTACCGAGATCAGCAGGACCTTGATCCATCCAGGACAATGAATGGATATAGCCATGAAGAGAGGGATCAGTGCAGCATCTGAGCTATCTAAAGATTTGCCAGAAAACTTATAAACACCAAATAAATCCTTTTTGAAGATTAGCATGGAGCGTTTCCAAAATAGTCTACATTAGACAGCTACAATTACTTCAACTCACTGAAGCAAATTCTAAAAGGCTCTTCAAAAAAAACAAATGGGAATAAAAGCGGGGACAGAGCAGTGGTTTGGTGTTTGATGGCCAGCACCCAGAGCTGCACAGAAGTGCTTCATAACTCAGACTTGGTGAAAAGAGCAGTGCTTGCAAGCTTTTCCACTGCTATTGTCCAGTGGGTGAGTAACCAGCAGGAACCACCCTGTCCTCCCCACCTGCCAACTTAGGCTTCTCCTCAGCTCCAAAAACCATGTCTAAGGTTCATATGCATAGACTGAAGACAAAGCTTAACTACTTTTGTTTGCTTGTTTATGCACTTGGAGGAGAAAAAAAAATAAACTGAAACAAGACAACATTTTCTCTTAGGTTTCTAAGGTCATCATGCTCCGTTTTAATTTAGTTATGCAATCATCTTAAATATTCACACGATATTTCTTAGTTTTATTGGATAAAAAGCAGACTGAGAAATACCAGACGTTATACAAATACTGCTACAAAGTAGCGATCGCACTCTACAAAAGATAACTTTGTTAGATGAACTAACTGCTCGCATATTGTGAATTTTAGGGAGATTGCATTTTTTTTCCCTTGTTTATTGTCTGGTTTCCAGAGCAATACATTGCCTGTTTGTTTTGAGCATTACATGGAAAGCACATTTGTTAGAGGCACTACTTTCTCAGCTTTATATTGTACATGCTCTGATGGTCTCAGGCCAAGGAGGATGCAGGACTTTGAACACACAAAACCCAAAAGGATCCAAAATGAAATTCAGCCAATCCCAGTTTTAGAGAACCAAAATGTCAAACTACAGCTGCTCTGTCTTAATGAAGAGATTGTACTGCACAGCTTAACCCAGTCCTTCTCCCCTTCTTCCCCCAGGGAGGCTGGTGACCTCATGTAAGTTTATCTCACTAATGTATGTATCTCACCAAGAAGTTTCCCACTTTATGTCCTTCTTTTCTCACTTGCATCTCCAACTTGCACACAAACCACTTCAGGAAAAAACCAGCGTTTTACACAATTTTACAACTACACAAGTAACTCCATTCACAGAACTGCCAATCAAAAAGTTTATTGGGAGAAAATAATAATTTGCTTTTCCAAGTGCCAAAAAGCATGCAAAATTCACCAAGACAGAAAACATGTATATTCATGTAACATCCAATTTCTAAGTTTTGCTCTTTGCTCAAATCCCTCCAAGATGGAGAATTGCTTAGCAAAAACCAAGCCCAAATTCTCCTCAAACCCTTTCAGCAGGGCTCCTCTAAAGAAACTTTAACAGTTTTGAACAACTTTTTCTGCTGAGTTCTAGATTTGCTCACTTGTTTTGAAGAGATCACATCATTCAAGTTGCTTTCGCTATAAAATCAAGAAACTGCGCAGTTTCCTCACCACTCATGGAAGGCACTCACACACTATTTGTTCTCTATGTCAAAGTGATACCACTTTTCTTCACCATGCAGATGATAAGCCTTAAAACTGATCTGTGAATCAAGAGCCATATAACTGCCCAGCACTTCTGAAAATCTTTAGTTTCTGACACAGCTTTCATTCCTTGATTTCATTCTGCCTTATCTAATTCACCAAAAAGAAGGGGGAATGAAAAACTCAGAGCCTGCATGACAGATTCTTGTAAGTTTCAAAGGATAAAGACAACGAATAATATAAAATACTTAAAATACTATCAGAATTCACTGGTACTTCATTCTCTGAACACATTAAAACACAGCACTGACACCTCATGAACATACAATCTGCAAGGATGTCTTCAGATTTCATGAGCAAACCTACCTGGAGACTTTCTACCTACAGTAGACATGAAATATGTACCATACTTATCTTAGTTGAACAACAGTACAAATGTAAGAATCACAGCCATTACTTATTTCACTGAGTCTTAAATCCTCAGACATTTCACGGGAAATAATTAAATCCAGCTTTGATGTAAAATATGGAAAACTCTTGATATGCTGCCTGAAAAAAAATCTGCTACGACATTCTTCATCCATACATTTCATGAACAATCCTTTTTTCCCCCACTTTTAGGTCAGTCCAAGTGATCTGGACTTTCTTTTCTTTGGAAATGAGTAACCATAGGAATGTAAAGCTTGATCCTCTCCTAAGACATTCTGAGATGGAGGGGTTTTTTTTATGAAGGAAATTTATCAGCCAGAATTACATTCTCATTCTGTATTTTAGTATGTTTAGTAATATCCTTAGTATTTTAGCAGACTTGCCTTTTACTTTAATTCCAGACTGACATACAGCCCAGGCAGCTTCAGATTTCAACACAAAAAAGTGTGATTGGATACCCACTGCCTGCTGACAGAACAGTAGCACACTTTCAAGTCTTCCATAATTTCCCAAAGATTTAGCATTAAAACCAGACTTGAGCAAGCCAGGAATCAGTTCAGCCAATTCTTTTTTCGCTCTTGGACATCATTTATTGTAGGAGGATTATAATTTAAATGTGCTCTTTTATGTAATATCTTCCTTAGTAACTAATGGATTGTCTTTCTGACACAAATATTTTTGCTTTTCAGATTCAGAGGAGAAATACTAATGGAACATATTGGTCTGCTCTTAAGTGATGGCAACATTTTTTTCAGCATTATTCAGTAACAGAAACACAATAAGCCTAACAAGAACATAAGCCTAGCAAGCCTAGCACAACTCACAGAAAACTTTTTTTTTTTAAAAAAAGCATTTCTGCTCATAATTTTGAGTTGTGGGGTTTTTTCTTTATATTACTCTTAATTTGACTATTTTTTGTTAACACACTTTTCTTCTATCTTGTCTTTTGTATTTTTACATTCCCCCTTAAGCAAGAAAAGCCTCATTTAAATGTGCTTTCTTAAGTAAGAAACAATGAGACATTTGATCCCTTAAATGTTTTAAATCTTGTTGATATAGATCTGTATGGTCTTTACTACTTTTCTAAAAGCAAGGCAGGATATAAATTAAATTAATCAAACAAGGATCAGTCACATTTTATATCTGCATATAGGAAACCCACCATAATCTACACATACAGAACACACAGTTAAAGAAAAAAATCAAATATATTGGCTTTGTTACAAAAAAATAATCAAATTATTAATCTGCAGCATTATTAATTGAACCCCTTGCTTCTGTAATATTTTAATAGCTCACTTCACGGCAGCCATGTAAAAAAAAATTTCCTAACTTCTGGAGAGATGGGAAGACAGATATAAGGTTAGCTCTAAACTCCAAAAACTCCCATGCAGCAGACAAGCCTGCCGCCAAAAGTCCACAGATGGATGCCATATGAGCAGCTGAAACTGCAATAGTGAAGGGAAGCCATGGAAATTCCTTGCTTGTAATGTACTTGTGTAACATGCACCAAGTTGGTGTTTTAGTTGTTTTAATTTTCAGTTTGATCACTTTATAACTATGCTGAGAAATAAACTTCAAGAAAGGAACTCAAAAAAGCAAGGTGACAGAAAATTAAAAAGTGAAAACAATGCAAAAGAGATGAACATTATAAATGGACCATGAGAGATAGAATCAGCTTTGAGATTTGTTTTTTTAACTCATTTTTTTTTGCTAACAGAAGCTAGTGCAAAAATGCAATTAAGTTTTTCTTTACAAATCAGGATACTAATTTCAATCACAGTGACTTTTTTTTTTTAAGGAAAGAAACTGGCTTTCCATTCTGTACAGATTGAAGTCCCCAAGCTGCAAGTTATACATGAATTAAGTCCTTTTGTCTTTTGATAATCAAAACTATGTGCACAGAGAGCCAAGAAACAGCTTCTCTAACACTGCTAAATTGCATATGACTAATCCAGAGGAGTGGGGTGGAAAAGGGGATGGAAATCTGCCTGGGCTGAGTCACTGTGAAGAAACAGTAAAGAATGATTGCTGTATAAATCTCAACCTATTGAGACATAAATTGGATGACCTAGTAGCCAGTTTTTAAAGCTTAGCACAAATATGAGAACCAAACCCTCCCTTGATATTTTGCACTTCTCCTTTCAACAAATGAGACTTCTGAGCTGCATTGAGACATAATTTTCAGCTGATGAGGACACCACATAGCTGAAACCACCAAAATTTAGAAGCTTTAAACTGAAAAACTGCTACTTCAGCTTCATCTGATTGTTTGTTTCAACAGGATCCAACTAACGGACTGAACAATAAATAGTGTTTTTGAAAACCAAACTCACATGTAATTGTGTTTGACACATAAGTTAAAAGTTCCAGGTTCTTTTTCTTGGCTATTTGTTCTACTGCTATCTTAACTACTGCACATCACTCTCTCTGTCTCTCTCTCACCAATGTAAACTTTCTCATTTAACACTTGGAATAAGTAAAACAATTAACAAAAAAAGACAGATTGAAATTTATCAGACCGAATTGTGTTCACACAGTTTCCCCTGAAGAGGAGGACAACAGGCACGTAGGCCAATTTTAAGTCACCACATAGAGAAGACTAAGAAAAACTGATTTCAGGAAAAAACCAGCACTCTTACAGTGGAACTTTCAGCAAAAAGACACTTTATTTGTAGAGAAAAGTGTCCAAATGGAAATATCAAAACAGCACTATTATAAAACTATTTAATGTCTACTCCATTGCCTGCAACTGCTGACATCTCTACCATACCAATTACAATAGTGCATGAAGTAAAATAAAATAATACTGTCATAGGACATAAAATCCTCTGAAGTAATCCATTGCATGGTTTATCTACCAAGTGTTCTAAAATTAGTTTCCATGCCCATGGGAAAGACATGATGGAAATTCAAGATCTTGCCTATCTTCCATAGGTGTCAAGTTGATAACGAATGGAAAATTTAGGATCTGTGAGGCAGCTGTGCATCCGCAACCAATCAAAAGATAATCCTTGAAAACAAACATTGAGAGAAACCAGATCCTATCTCCTAAACAACCCTCCTCAGCCCACTTTTCTCACTCACTCACTCACTTTTCTCCACTGAGGAGAGCGGCTGGGACGTGTAACAGAATGATCTCCCAACTTAAAGGCCCAACTTCAGGGCAAACCAAGAGTTCACTCTGACCTCACTTGGGAAATTCTTAATTATTGCAAAAAAACCCCCACTACTGGCTCAAATTTGTCTTAGTTACAACTTCAGGTTTTATTGGTGCCTTGTTTTACAAAGTAAAAATGTATGTTCACTTCTCAAAACGTATGTTCCTTCAAAAAAAGGCCACAAAAGCTGTTTAAGAGCTTAAATATAACTTTTCAAAACTTAGTTACAACTTCTGCAAGTTTCTAGTTGTATTTCTGTAGAAACATCAGAGCATTTCAACTAATAATATCATTGCTGTGCTAATGCAAGAGGCAGGGTTTCTTTCTAAACTACCAACAGTCTGTAGCTTGGGTGTCAGCAACAGCCAATTTATGTTATCTGTCAGCAATAAGCTGGTTTACAGTACTACCCAAAAGCTCTAAGAACAAATACAATCTCCCTCTTGTGTTTCACAGTACTTTGAAAACAATAATTACCCAACATTCATTATGGATTCAAGCATCCATCACAGACTGCCACCACATAAATGTTACCATTAGACCATAAATTCATTTTTCTGAATTCTAAGAAAGAGGGAAAAAAATACTTTCCCACAATTTCCCCTACATTTCTCACTACATATCTCAATTCTTAAGACCAAATAAATTAAAAAATCAGAATTTCAGAATATTTCTTCCTTAGTTGCTATTTTAGCCTTAGAGCAAAATACATATTTGATTCTCAAAACCAATGCATGTTGCTACCATCCTGAATTAAGTCTACAGAGTGCTCAATGTAGCCTGCTAAATCTGAGTTTTCCATCATGTAACTAATAAGTTGTACCATTTACTCTCTCAAAGAGTGTCTACGATGGAGAGCACTTTCTCTTGATGGTCATTTCCTCTTCAAACAATAAGGCACAGAGGTTTTATGTCACTCACCAAACTACTAAAACATTAACAGTTTTATGGAGAAACCCCTATGAATTTTTCAACAAGTAATTTTAAACAAATACATCTTTACCATATGCAAATGTATTTCTTTCCAACATCATGATCCAGATTAAGCTTAAAGCTGCAGATGAAAGGAGAACACTCCTCAGTTGTGGAATCAATGTTAATTCTTAAAGTATCTGACCTAACATCTAGAGACTTTTTTTAATTTTTTTTTTTTATTAAACTAGCTGCCATTTGTTGAATGACATCATTTTCCATGCCCAAGTATACAATTACATTTTTGTACTTGTCACTTACACAACCTGACAAGTCATTCATACATCATGAAATACATGTGTTTCTTCATGTAAACAGAGAACTAAAAATTAACTGAACTCTCAAACTGACTAATAACTGATAAACATTTGATTGTGCCCACAGTTTCATAAAGTTCTGAGATGAATCAAAACCAAGTATGTGGTCTGTGATAAATATAAACATTTCATTATATTCCTTAATTAACATAATTATTAAGATAGTATTAATTTTAATTATTAATGTTAAATAATAAACAAAATAAGAAAGAGAAAGCACATAACACAAGTGTCTTCTATTTACCTCTGAATTAGCTGTGCAATGACACAGAGAATCTCCAATTAAAAAATTACACTATAATGACACTTTAACATATGAAAGTTAATAGGTCCTGCAGGAGCAGTATTATAAACGTACATGTCTGGATTGATCCACCATTAGACAGCTGGATTTTGGCCAGTCTAAAGCCTTAAAATTGCAATTAAAAAAATAAGTTAAAAATCAGCTTCTAAAAAAAGTCTAAAGGCAGATAAAGTTTTAAAAGGCAGAAAGGTCCTGGATGGTTGTCTCAACCAGCTCTGGGAACACTGGGATTAACCAGCACAGCTTTATCAAGCACTACAGAACTACCAGAAGAGCTGAAAAGAGATATTTCCTCCCACACTGCTACTGACTTGCATAGGAAAAATCCCACAAGCAAACCCACAACAAAAGATCAACTTGTCAATATAAGATGTGTTGTTGAAGCAAAATGCCTTTAATTGGCATTAAAATTTACCAGAAAATTAACAGAAACACACTAATGGTCTTTGAGATCCCTTCTAACCCTAACCATTCTATTATCTATGATAAATGCAGAAAATAAGATTGTGACTGACTGTATATTCATGAATATATATCACAATACCTACTATATATGTATATATATACACATGTATCATGCATATCATACATATGTCATGAATATCATCTCTGAATGCACACATTTTCAGAATGCTACGTGTCACACTTCAGCTCCTGGCATTTACCAAGGGAGTTAACACCATCTCAAACATACCTGCATTCTCCACATGTTCTTTTAGTACCAGGCAAAAAAGTACCAGCAAAAAGTTAGTGGAGCTTTATACACAATGAAGAAATTGTTCAAAAAAACCAATATATGCTTTTGTAATATGAATAAAGGAGTACAACAGATGTGAAATGGATTTGTGGATGTTTCTGTTTAGACAGACCAGGAAAAATGGAGTTTCCTAACAAATAAAAGATAGCAGGCAATTCCTATAGGCTTACAATTCTCCATGACGACTCTTGATTTGTTATTATTACCATGAAGCTCTTTAAACAACTCAGACTCTGAATAATACACACAGAAGTAAGAGAGATTATGAATAAAGGTACTAGTTCCAGAGATGTGGTACTCTCTGGAAGCTTGTTACCCTGAGCACGACATGATAGGAAAAATATATGTGTAATTCTAATTTTGTCATCCTACTGATTATGTATACTGCTTTTCCCAGCCTTTCCATAATAGTGGCCTTGATTAAAGACCATTGTTCAGGAAGGGGAGCACATGGATTTGCAGATGGCATAAACATGCTACAGTGACTAAACGATATTTGATGAACACATGCAGCTCTGGCATCAGACCAGAAAGAAACCACTGCATTCATGTTCTGTAAGTACTGTCTGACAAACTTGAGATAAACCACACAGCTTGGCTAGGATGAGCAAAACCTAGGAATACAACAACTGCTAGCCACAAGTCTTAAAACAAGCTAGTAATAAAAGTATAAAAAAAAAAAAAGATGTTATAGTGTCAGTTGTTGACATTAGCTTGTCCAACAGAAGTTAAACCCAAAAAGAGTCAAGTATCCGCCACCTTTGCCCTTGCATTTACATTTCTGGGTGGAATAGTACCCAGTTTTTATCAGACTCCAGAGATCCACCGCTCTGACTGAAAAAAATACAATGTCAAGAAAGTAAGAGTAGTATCTGTGACAATTATTTGCCACAAATCAAGACTCTTAGTGACTGTGAATGCTCTCAGTCCTACCCTGTGATAAATATCATGTAACTTAAAATCTTGGCACTTTAGCCACAGAGGAAATAGTTGCTTTAGAAGAATTGGCATATGCTTACATATTTGAGTTATATTAATAACATACAGGTATTACTCACACACTGAGAAGAAAATGTGCTAGTGTGAACAGAACAAAAAGTTGAACCTCAAAGTCTTAAAAAAAAACAAACACAAAAAAAAACCCACAAAAAACTTAGATTTGTCAGAGAAAAATGTACCCAGAAAAACAAGGATTTGGGTTCCAAAAACCCAAAAAACCCAAACTAGTACCAGTTACATTTCGTATCCAACAAAAGCATTACCGCTAAATTTTTAATGAAATATCAGACATTACTTACAGCAGTGTCTGAGAGAAATAAAAAGATTAAAAAAAAAAAATCATCTTCTATGTAAGAGCTTTTCCATGGAATGATACTATCCAGAAACTTACTCATGTACACTGTTTCTATCTCTCTGGGAAACATATTTCTGCAGGAGAACCATATTCATGATTTAGATGAAGAGAATCTTCCTGCTAAAAATTTTTCCAGTGATACTAATACATTTTAGAACAACTCTAAATGAATATTTGAATCACCAAAAAATTTCAAATATATGTCCAATATAGCTTCAAATTTTTAATCTCAGAAGAGATTAAAGACCCTTAGGCTTTGTCCTCATGATAGTTCACTGAATCCATTTACAAAGGTTTAAACATATCCATTCAATATTTTAGACTGCAAAAGGTTCTATTTTAGTGAATGTAAAAGTTAACAAAACACTACTATCCTGAGTTTGAGAGTTTTCCTGTACCTTTGCAGGTAGACCTCCATGCTTCCTCTGGAGCTGTAAAGGAGTTCCTGAAAAGAAACACTGGTGGGATTCTTGTTGCTCCTCAGGTTCCAACTGATGCTCACCCTTACAGAAAATACAGGAGTAGAGCCTTGTAGTGAACTTTTAAACTCCACACACAGTAATCTCTTTTCCAGAGCATCTACTGTTCTCTGTGATCTTTGTTTGGGAGACTAAGGCTTGTAAATAAGCCATGACTTAAAGATTTTCCTCATAAAAGGAAAGCATTTGCACTCAGTTGTACAAGTGAAAGTAAGTCTTGATTTGGAATGCACAGCAGGTGTGCCAAGAAGGGAAAATCTGAAGGAACCAAAAGGAGAGGAGGGGAAACAATACAATAACACCAGGAGGGAGAAAGGACAACTGACAATTTTTCCTGTACTATCAAAATCTGTTATTTTATAAACCCTTTATGGATACTTTTAATATATTTAGACTGTCACTGCACTTGTGAAATTAGAAATTACTCTTTATAAAGTCATTTATATTAGGCTTTAAAACAACTAAATTATAATTTTTGTTCAACTGGACAGTTCCAGTGAAATACACAAATCTTAACAGGAAGAGAGAAACTGAAGTATTTATTCATTGCAGTGTTTGATTCTTCCTTTTTTCAACAATCCCTCAGTTTTGAATGCATTTATTTTAAATTTATTTCTCCAAACCACTGCCTATTAGAAGCAGCAATCAAATACCTGGACCACCAAATAGCTAAGCAAGGGAAATTAATTACTTAATTCACCAGGATTTTTGTCAAATTTGCATACATACTAATACGGGGGGGAGAATACAAATTTTTTCAGAAAAGTTTTTTCTTACTACAGAAACATTTCAAATGTAGCTGCAAGATCCAAATGTGCACATGAGGCAAGATGGGAAAAATCATGTAGCACTTAGAAGTCTGAGATTATGAAAAAGATAACACTTACTGTTCTTATTATATAATGCTCATTTGTAAAAAGTTACTTCTAACCTGGGCTTTGAAGAAACTTATCCAACTGTCCATCCTTAAATCCTGAGGTACATAGGTATAAGTGATATGGAAGAATCATTACTTTTACAATAATAATAATGGCCAGTCTTCGCGAGCGAAGATTTGGGAAAGGTCATTAACCCTTCGAGCCTGCGCAGTGGATTTTTTAGGTGAGACACAGCGTGCGCTGAACTGAGCCCACCCTTTAATCCTGAGGTTCATCTGCCGGGGCCGAGCAAGCTTGGACAGTGGCAGTGAGGGTCTCAGGACGTAGGTTTGTTTAGAGTGACCTTCTCTTAGATGGATTGCCTTACAGGGCTGACGAGCTGCATCTGCCCGGGGGGCTGGGAATCGAACCCGGGTTGCAGCGGTGAAAGTGCTGCACCCTAACCACTAGACCACCAGGGGCCCCCATTTTTTTTTATTATACTTTTACACTGACCTAAAGATTAATCATTTCATCTTTCTGTCTTCTCAGCTGAGCAGTTGGTCCAATTGCCTGGGAAATAATCTGAACTCTCAGTGAACTTTGTTAACCAAACAACATAGCAGAGGTCTGGAGCAAAGAAACTCTCCAAACTTTGAACCAAGACAGTTTGGACAGTGTAAAAGTGCCCTACCCATTCTACTCCTCTTATTCAGAACGCTGCAAGAAGTTTTGGTTAGAAGGAGCTTTTTCAGCTATTTTTAAACTTGTAATAAACTCACAATGAACTCACAGGACCGACCAAGGGAAAAGCAGCCACAGGAAACAGGAGAGACAAATAACAGCATCTCTTCCATCATCCTAATTAGCAACAGTACTGCATCTAAGGTGGAATTTGTTAAGCGCTTATCCTCCCTGTTTTCAAACTTCAGCAAAAGGCAAGGGAAAAAAGCCCCAGAGCCTGTCACATCACCGTAAAAAAAAGACACTGCCAGCACTCAAATAATTGTTTATCAAAGGCTATTTAGTCTATTTAATTGGTAGCCTTCAGGAAAAAAAAAAAGCTTGCCAGATTTACATTATTTATTATATGCGGAGTGACTCGCTAAAGTACTTGGAAAGGTTTACTTCCAAGTGGTCACCTACTTAGATCAAGCGTTAAATCACTGACTCTGTGGTGGTGTTTGTTTAGGTGGCAGCAGTTGAGCTGGACCAGCCTCAATGGCCCCTCGCTGAGGCCTCTGTGTGTGTGGCCCTTTCTCACCGCAGCTGTCTCGACACACAATTCCCACTGTATATACCGAGACCATTGTTATTTTAATGTCACTCCAACAGCCGACACTGTGCCCTCACCACCCCATAAACAGCTCCTGAGGGCACAGCGCCCAAGGCCCCGCAGTAAAGCCACCTGTCCGGAGGAAGATAAATCATGAAACAGTCCCAATGTTCACAAAACACACCCCAATTTCCACAAAACACGTCCGAATGTCCACAAAACACCCCCCCATTTTTAAAGGCATAACATTTTAGGCACAGCTGCATCAGCCTGAGGCACAGCTAGAACCAGTATTTATAAAACTCAAGACATCGTTTTATCTTCGTCTGACCACCGTTTTAAAAAGATAAGTAAGAAAGCACTAAAGCCCTTATGGACTTCCCTTAAATTAGATTATTATTCTTATTCTGTTGCTTTTAACACTACATGAAACCATGACACTACAAAATAAACACATTTCAGAGGACCTCACCTAAATCAGATTTCTGACTTGTGAGTTTTCCATCTATTTTAAAACAAAACCCATCAGCAGTCATTCACTACATAAACCATCCATACACACAATTATTAAATATCAATAATTCTAAAAATTATTTGGAGAGACAGGTTTGGTTTCATTCAGTTGAAATAGTGCAGGAGGTAAAAGCATTTATTTTTAAGTATCTAATTTTGGTGGGAGACATCAGTTCAGGGAAGGAACCTACTTGCTCATCAACTAAACAACAGATGAATCAGGCACCTTACTAAGTCATCAAATGTACTATAGTGCCAATGCAGGATAATTAGAATGCATTTTCCATTCCTCTGTCCAGTCCCTTTTTAAGGGATACAATGGGGCTTCCACCACTTCCTCTGGAAAACACTTGGGCAGTAAAAAAATTTCCACATCAAAAAATATTCCCCAGTATTATACTTATGTTTTCCTTTGCTTAACATCATTCCATTATTTTTATTTGCACTCCCATAGACCACCCAATGCAGTTTTGGCACATAATTAAATTTTAGGTAAGCAGAGCTTTAGTAACCTTTTCCAAAGGAGGTAAAAATTATTTCAAATATCACAGTTTGGTACAGCCATGAAAACAAAAAGTCAGTAGCTAGCACATTTTATCATCATCCAGGGACTACTGCCAGTCATTAATCCAAAACTATTTATATTCTCTACCAGAAGACTGGAAAATGAATGTGTAACTGCATGACAAAAATGAAAAAAAAATAAAATTGAAAATAGAGTTAATCAGATTTATGCATCCTCTAAAACCCTGAAATTACATGCATATCTATAAATTATATAAAGAATACACTTAAGAGTATTTCAAAAATCAGTAATCACCAAGTTCAAAGTTATGCTCAAGAAAATCAAGTGACACTGGTGGCACAACTAACTTTCAGCCAACGAAGATTAAATTACTCATCTGTAATACTACAAATACTGCTTTTTAAGGCCTAAAAATTTTTAACACTCACTTCTGATGCACTACCATAGGAAAGCTTTTCTTTTTTATGACAAATTATATCTGTTTACTCAGTATTTATTCTGTACACGAAGTATTGCTGATGAAAAATTTCAAAATAATAGATAACTACATGAATTGATAAGCATTTTATAGCTCAAAGTGTAACAATACATTTCAGAATTTCTGGGATTTTTTAACTAAAAAGCATCACCTCAATTATTAAATACTAAGCAGAACATTCAGCATGCAAACACAACCAACCACATCTTCATGCATGTTTTTCTGTTATCTCTCCTGTTGTTTTATATCAAATGACAAAAATAATTTATAATTAGAATTAAATTAAAATTCATTTTAAATAAATAATAAAATTTTAATAATAAATTAATTCTTAATTTTCTTAAAGAATATCCTATTTATTCCTGATAGTTTGATAGAATTTTCTCACCCTTGCCCTGCAACGCATTATAATTTGTTTATAATATATGAAAAGAGAAGGAGAAAATATTCATAATGACTAAATAAAATATGTAAAGACAAAATAAGTACTGACAGGAGATAAACACTGAATTGAAGTCCTGTTTAAGTTGCAGAGCAGTTTGTCTACACTTCCTCTGAGGTAAATGTACATTTAGGTGAATATCAGCCCTCTGGATGTACAGAGCCCAGGAAGATTAATTTCCTAATGTGATGTTGAAAGAGACAGATCACAAATACTTTCATAGATAATTTGCAAAACATTTGAAAACATATTCTACTACTCACGTGAAAGCTATTTCTATTCTTTAATTCTATTACTTAATTTTATATAATTGCTTTGGCAATTTTATTTGTAGGCGTTAGTTTAGTACATGAGCTAAAACTTTCACCCAAAAAATGACATCTTTTCTAGAAACACTCTCTTGACACCCAAACCTAAAAGCATCCATAACAATCAGGGCTCTTTGCATTTTCAGTTTCTTTGGCCAGATTATTTCCTAAATTTACATAAAAATGTTTTCATACGATTTAATTTCTTATAAGCCTACACTGATGGAAATGTGTATTATGTGAGCCCAGATACATAGATACTTTTGCTTATTAAAATATAGTATGTATTTAATCTGTCTTCTATTTAGAATATATTATGTGTGACACAGACAAGAAAACTAGGATTCTTAAACTTACTGCTTTAATTTTCTAAGTACAATTTGGCCCTAAACTCGCAAACCTGACCTAGATTCTGCGAACAGCACTCACAAACAACTCACAAGAAGCATCAAAAAGTGGTTTAGAGTCAATATGGCCTTGGGTAAATACACAGAAATACTGATAACACAGACTGGAAGATTTGTATCACTTAACCTTTGGCATCTCAATAGTTAAACTGGGCTGAAATTTCCTATATTGCACAAGGAAAAAGGCATCTAATAAAATATAATAAAGAAAAGAGCACAAACTAGGAGGATTACCCTAAATTAGCTTCTTCCTCAGAAAAGTTTTAACAACAAACCACAACCTGAAATAACCAAAAAGTGTCTACAGATACAGATTATAAGAAGATCCTTCTCCCAGTTTGACAGGAAAATTTAAACTTTTAACTACTTACAGAGCCATCTTTCAGACTTCTTTCATAGGAGAACTGACACACCACATTTTCTTGATCTCTTGAAATCAGATAGTTGTATTTGCCAGCTGACTCTTCTCTAGTCACCAATGCTTTCTTCAGCTCTTCCACATACTTTTCCTTGTTCATTTCCATGTCAGCAGCCTCCCTGGAAATTTCTGCTTCAGACACTATCAGAAAGAAACGTGAGGAATAAACACGCATATGTGTGTGAACATGCATATATCATATATATTATTATCCATATCACAATATACATATATTTTATATATATTTATATGGACATACAGACACACACTGACTAGATCATCTTTAAGGTCCTTTCCAACCCAAGCCATTCTATGATTCTCTGAAATATTAGGAAGCTATTCTTTCCTTGGCATACATCAGTGTGCCATTGTGCCATTTCCACTAATGGAAATGCAGCAGGAATACTGTTTTTCATAGGTATTAAGTTCTGTCCCTTTTTTTCCTGTCTGAAAATGGTTTATTGCTACTTGTCCTCAATTTTACTTGCCTAAAGTCACTCTGAAAAACATTACTCTTTCACCAAAGATAGACAGATATAAGCAAATTAAAGAGAGAATCTGTATATTGTAATTCAGGCTTTGATGTGCAGCCTACCAATACAGTATTTTAGATTGTTTACTTGATTAACGGAACTCTTTCCTTTTCTTCCCAACAATCTTCTGAGGAAGACTGCTCTGGATTGTCATTTACTCCTGCTTGCTCTTATTTTAACCATGAAGTAAATGTTGTCAGAAAGGCTTAAGACTTCCACAAGACTTCTAGCATTTGCCCAGCATTTAAGAGAGTAAAAGACATTACTTCATGAAAGCCTTAAAACAAAAGAAAAAAAAAACACACAAACCAAAACAAAAAAGCAAACAAAACCACCAAAACCCAACCCAAAACCCAACAAAACACATCCTTCACAGAACTGCAAGTATCCCACTCAAAAGCCCTATTAATAGTTGAACGTCTTCTCTATATAAATGCCTTTAAAAATAGTTTCATACCAAGACATAGAGTCTGTACATGTATTGAAATCACACTGACAGAAATAGAACAGCATTTCAACCAAACATGAGTCTTCAAATTGCCTCATTTATCTCCAGTCTTCTCAACACAGTAGCTAAACTTGTATTGTCAAGCAGTATGAATCAAATCAATCCATCATATAAAAATACAGCAAAGAGGCAAATGCATAATTATTTGCTGTAAATAGTTATAGCCTCACACATTTCAGGATTTCTGGATTTGTTGTGCACCTGCAGGAATTTTAGCTTATTTTCACCAGTTTGTGAGGATTTTAGAGGACCCAGCATTGAAACCCTTGTCAGACAAAGACAAAATAAATAACATCCCCTGCCTTCACCTCATGCAACAAGTTGTTAATTTCAGAGGAGGTTACTGGATGGGTCAGGCATAATTTCACCTTTATAAATCCACACTGACTCCTCACTATCTTGTTCTTAGTATTTTTCAGAATGGTTTCAAGACTTTTCCTCCAACATCCTCTGGCTGCCCAGACTCCAGTTGATTAAATCAATCCCCTTACCCTCCACAAAGATGGGAGAAATATTTCTTTCAGCCCTTAAAAATATCCCCTGAGAACCATTACTCTGCAATAGAAACAAACTGCTTTAGAGTTATAAGTGAAAAGAAAACAGGAAAAGAAAAAAAAAAAAGAAAGAAAGAAAGAAAGAATGGAAATCCGCTCAATAAACACAAGTAAGTCAGCTTTTGTCACACTTAAGATGTGCAATGGCAGGCCTCTGGCAGTCTGAAGTCTGTCACAAAGTCTTCCATATCATTCTTAAGAGAAAATGCTTAAAAATTAGTATTTTCTGCTCCTCTCTTCTTTTAAGATACAAAAAGAAACCCGTCAAACTCATACAAGCCTAACATAAAGTAAAAGGACAAGGCAGGATACACAGCATTTTACCAAATCTGCAACAACACAAACATTCAGCAGATATCAGAAAATGCAGAAATGTTATTATATGTAACGTCCTATTACATAATATCCTATATAGAAGTGCTGTGGAACATGCATTAGAATAAATGACAAATAACCTCATAATCAGCATTTTCCAAGATTTTTAAAACTTATTTGCATAAAGTAAATGTTGTCAGAAAGGCTTAAGACTTCAACAATTGCCAGCTGTATCTTGATTTTTTTCAAAACTGAAAGCAGCACTTCTATTTTTCATATATAGAATGATACAGTGGAACTACTGTCAGGAAAAAAGCTAAACCCACAAGCCAAGGAACAATTTCAGCTACACTCATCTTGCAGAGCTAACAATCTACACATAGCAAGAACCAAAACATTTTTATGAGGCAAAGAGGGGCAGAAAAAAGTAAGTTTGAAATACTTGCAAAAACAAGTGTTTGTCCAGAATAGTGATTTCAACACTGAGAATAATTTATGAAAACTTTTAATGAAAATAAGGAAGTTATAAAAACAATAAAGCACTGTGGGTTTTTTCTCCTGTGGTGCCTGTACAGTGCTTCATGTTCCTTTATCTTATAAAACCAGGAGACCTGATCAATCATTAGAGAAACATGAAATGTATAAAACCATAGAGCTGCAGTCCTTTAACCCAATACGAAGCTTATACATTATATTATGTTGCATATTTTTGTGCTTCCCCTCCCCTCCAACATTTACTTTTTTTCTCCTCTTCTTAAATAGAACTCCTAACACTTTTCATCATCACATTAAATAGACAAAATCCATAAAAGACAACTCCATCAGCAACTTTCACTCACTTCCTGGTAGGTCTTGCCAAGCAAAATAATCCACAGTTTGAGAAACTGAGAAGGGATTTCCCACAGCAAGAATATTCTGGCCATTGCTTTCCCTCCTCCCAGTTTAGAACCTAAGTAGCTTCTGACGTGACGTAATAACTTTAAAAAGTGACCAAAAACAATGCTGGGTGTATGAAAATGCAGATCTGTGAAGTAGGAAAGGCTCTTGCACAAAAACATCAACTCCTAATGAAACTATTCAAGGGACTACAAATGAAATTATTCAAGGGGCTACAAATTCAGTAAGAATTCCTTAGAAATGGATCAGATTCTTACAGAAGAAGCAGAAGCACTCTCCTTTGGATGAGTACCCAGAGCTCAAGCTAAACTGTTGTGGGTCTCTTTCTTTCCTTTTAATAGAGTGAGGTCATCCTGCTTTCACTGGCCCTCTGTTTTGGGAAATGGATTATCTAGCCATTCTGCCAGATGCAGGAAGTTAACAAAATGAGAACTGTGTCTATGTATTCTTTCTATAGGCTTCCAGTTATAGGGACATAGCTTTCACTTAGAAAAATAAGAATTGGCTTTCTGTGAATGTAAACTGAGAATTTAAAGTCATGTAAAAAAAATGAGAAGACCTTTTAAACAGAAAACTTAGTATGTACAATTAGGTAAGTATTTATCAGTGTTAATACCTTTCTTGTTATTTTCAAAATATTAATTTCACTATTGTTAAACCAAGAAAGAAAAATCTTTCATGCCAGTCTACAGGGAATCAGGATTGGAATACATGTATTTGTCTTGTGTAGGAACTCCTGATCAATGGTGTGTGTGAAATGTTAAAAGGAATATGGAAGAGCAGATTTAATTTATATGTAGACACATATACATACATATATCTATCTATATATATCTAAATCTCTGTATATATAAAGATCTCAGACCTATCTCAGACCTACATGAAGGCTTGACTTATGTAGGAGAAACTGGGCAGAAACAACACCCACTGGGCAAGGAGAAGGAAGAATCAACTACACAGACATATACTTTCATAATTCAGATATAGAGTCTAGAAAATATTTTTGCCCATAATATGCTGTAAAATATATAATTCTTTCCCACCCTTGAAATACTTTTGCCACTGAGAGAAGGGCTTTTGATCAAGTATTTGACAGATTTCTCCAGGAACACACAAATCTTTCCTTTTTTCTTTAGGTGTTAAAGAGAAAAGCATTCACATATGCAGAGATCCATCCTCTTATTCAGGTTTCTGAGTGGAGGAAAAAAAATCCAACAGGCTATTTTTTATTTGATTCTTTTGATAACTTATTGTCCCTTCTCCTTCCCAAAAATTCACCTCAGTACCAAATATAATTACCTTCAATTATTAAGATTTTATGAAAACATGTCAAAACATCTTCAACTAAACACTTCATGAACTCTTAATTTGGAAATGGAACTTGCACCAACATTTGCTCAGGAATCTGGAGAAGATACATAAGTGGTACTCCAGTATCACTCCAAGAAATTATATATTCTTGAGAAAGAACAAAACATTGCATATCCATGTCCTAAGTCAATTAGCATTAGCTTTGACACTCCTTTTTCCAGATTTGAAAGTTCTCTGGTCATGTCCCAGTATATCATGAACCCCCCCCCTCCATTAGCAGGGACAGGTAACGCTCATAAAATGGTTCTGTGATGCAAGCCATGGTCACTGTGGAGGACGAGGAAAACAAATGGAAAAGATTCCAGAAGTGGCGTGAGATTTACAGAAATTGAGGGACAATACGACAGAAAAAGACTTAATCTTAAAAACACATATGGATTGTTAATGCATGCTTTTTATTAATGTATCCCAGTTATTTCTATTGCATGGGCATGTCCAGACTTGTTAGCTCCCTCATGTCCCTGTTCCTCACACTGATTGGCTAAGATTTGCCACAGTGTGGAGTAATTTGTTATTGGTCCCTGATTGTCTTATTTTCCCTCCTACCTTCCCTGGTTTATTCCCTGTTTTATTCCTCACGTGTCAGTCTCATGCTCCGCCTACTTTTCCAGTACCTTCCCCCAGAACCCTATATAAGCCGGTGCATCCCCACAATAAACTTGCGATAGCTCCAGACCTTCTACCTTGTCAGAACCCCTTTGTGCTGTTGTCCTCCCAGCTACAAACCCAGACCATGGCAGGTCACAGTTTAAAAAGTGTTTAAAAAGAGTAATAAAACCAGTAATAATTTAAATTAAAATATTTTTTCTCTCTATCCATCATTACCTGTCCCAGCCCAGGAGAACTGACCATCACTAAGAAGTATACTGAAGCCAGTGCCTAAATCCTTTTCCCATGATACTTGTAGGAAGTAGGTTGCTTCTGGATCAGAAACTAGATGAATTCTGTTCAGAATCTTCTCCATTTTCCCAGCACCTGTTTAAAAAGATAATCTTGTTATTTCCCATGGGGTGCTTAACAGCTTTACATAACTAGTATGGGAGTTGGAGGGGGAATATACAAACTTAAGCATGTTTGTAGTTTTATTCTATTTTCTTTCAGTTTGTCAGAGATATTTACAAGCAGAAAACTGGACTATAATAAGTAAGGTTTAAAAGAACAGTGTCAACAATTACATATATTTGAACTAAGAATTCAAATTAAGAAGCTGTCAGAAATTACAATACACAAGCACTCTCCCCATGGCTCTGTTTTTAACTTGCCATCACCCAACGTACAGCACATTTAATATAATTCCAAGTAATCAATATTCATCTGGAAGACTATCACATGAAAGCTGCACAGAGTGTAGCAAATGGCAGCAACCCAGAGAAAATATTTTAAACACTGGGTGCAGTGGAAAACAAAATATATGATGTTACAGTGAATTTTTGCTCTACAGCAAAGCAACCTGGCAACCTGTGTTTGACATAAGACCTTCTAAGAATTTAGAAGGTATATATATATAGTTTAATATATTATATATATATATTTATATATAGTCTAATCTGACTGAGTGATGTGACTGGTAAAAGGCTACATGTTCACTCACACCCTAAAAATAGCATGTAAAAGCAGCAAAAACCCAACTGAGGTATTTAAACTGCATCTACTGAGTACAATGATGCTCAGACAAGTTGGGTATGAAATGCTCTATCAAGTTTTCCACCTAAAGTGTAGCAATAAATAATCATGATCAAGATCAGTTCAGGCCCCGAGGGGACTCTGTTCTTCAAGTGGTAGTAGAAGAAGTTCATTCTTTGCTCATGGACATTGAGAGCCAAATCTAGATACAGATTTAACTACATCAGGCCTCACCAAAACTTGGTATTTTCATGTTGGGAGGAACAGTTTTAACTGTAGTTGACTGTCTTGTGCCTGATTTGTCCAGCTCAGCACCCATCAATATTTGAAACTTATCCCAGACAAGTGCACAGTATTCAAAAGAAGCAAAATATGTAACACTTTGTTTTCAAGCATAAAGCTTTACTATTTACATCCATAAACCACCAGTGTGTTTACTACTACAGATGTCATACTCCAGCTTTCCATTCCCTGCAAATGCACCAGAAACTAAAATGTTACTCAAAAACAATATAGAAAAATTAGTTTGTGTCAAAAAAGAAAACAAACAAGTTTTCTATTTTCATCATCAAGCAAATGGCCACTTCCAAAAGCCTACACCATCTCTGTACACCTCTAAGCAAGAAAAAAAATTAAATATTTGGGGCATGGACAACTGGAACAATGTCTTTGCAATTAGTGATTCTAGAAATACAGTCATTATAAAGATTTGTAGGGCATTAAGTGGCTGGACATGGGTCAATAAAGAGCACAGGGAAGGAAAAACAAGTAATTGATAAAGCATGCTCAAGCACACAGACATGTATTTTCCTTTGCCTGTCAGATTCCCTTTTGGTTTTTGCTTATTCTGGAAAAATACAATGAAATATTTTCATAGAAGTCCTTCTCTGAAAGACAGTGTTTTTAAAAAGACTCCAATTACTCTTTTTCACTTAAAGATTGTAGCACACAACCCCGACAGACAGCACTCAAGGTAATGATGCATATATACAGTCCAATGGGGAGTTTTTGCTTGTTTTATTTGATTCTTATGACAAAGCAGAGTATCATTCAATGAAAACCACCTGCACCAGAGGCTTTGTTGTTAACACAGACTGTTCATAACAGAAAACAAAGCAACAGAGTTAAATTTTCTGTTTATATAAAGGCAATGAAGTGTCAGTCCTGAGTCAGAAAAACAGGTCAAGAGTCATACAGCAAAGAAATCTATTTATTTATTTATTTAAAGGTGCACTAACAAGGTTTTTAAGGCCTGAGACTAAATTAATTTGATATAATAATATCCCATGACTTCACCTTCACACAACAGTATTTTACTGGAGTGATATGGAATAGGTAAAAATTAAGATTCTGTTTCGACAACATCCATAAGAGGTCACCTACCAGTGTAATGGAAGAGCCTGTTAACAGAGCTGAGAAAGCCACACACACAGCTTCTACACCTGTGGTAAAGCACAACCTCAATGAAAACACACTGAGGAGACACACACGAAGCAGAAGAATGTTTCAAAATAAATGCAAAATACAGTTTTCCTGCTTTTCCATGTTTTACTGTGTGTCTCTGAACAATTTTCCCAGACAGCATAAAATGAAGATACTTTCTCCCAGCTTTTATCTCCTCCAGTGTGCTCACTGACCTTTTGAAAGGAGTATTTCTTATTACTTCATTTTTAGAAACTGCCTCACTAAGCAGAGCTCAGCTTGACTTCACATCCCCAAGCACTCAAGTGTTCCAACCCATCAGCAAAAGCTTAAGGGTTCTTGGCTGTATATAATGACTGTTATATACTTCTCTTCAAGAGGAGGAACAAACCCTCTTCGTGAAAATCAGTCTGACCAACACAGCACATAGAAACAACACTGCAAACAATAATATTGTACTTTACTGCTTTTGCAAAAACCTGTTTGTAAACAAAACAGTAATGAAAACAACAAAAAAAATATTTCCTTTTCCACAAGCCTCCCAACAATAAAACTCTTTCAGAGTTTAGTGTAGCGTTGAGTAAATGGATATACTGCATACAATTAAAGCATGAATACAGCAAAAAATAGCAAAGGAGCTACCTAACTACTTAGCAGCTAGCAATTACCACAATACAAAATAAAAATACAGACATTAAAACGGAGCATATTCCTTACTAATTCACCATAAGGTGAATGCACCCATTCTAAAGGCAACAATAGATGTACACTACTGTATTTCCAAAACAAGAACTTCAGGCAGAGGAATTTGGAAATTGGACATTCTACCTACATTCCAGTAACTCTATTTAACATCTTTAAAAGATGTCTTGCTCTATACTTCAAGAGCTGACACAAAACACTCTCCTCATAACTAATCCATCCCAATCCACCACCTGCTCACTAAAATTCCCTCATCACCCCATCACCTTCCAACACGCCAAGTGCACGTGACTCTTCACCGATCAACTACTTCCACCAAGTCAAAATTTCATTATGAAATAGAGCCAAAAAGACAAAGTTGAAACTTTAGGACGTACTTTTCCTTTTGCATCTTTGGGTGGGAAGGTAGGAACTGTATTAATGTTCAAAATGGTTAAAAGAGCCACCTGAATTTTGTGAGTCTTACTATTTACCAGTCCAGCTGCTGGCAAAGATTGTCAAAAAAACATAAAATCATTGCATAAAAATAGATTATGTTTTTATTGCTGCCCAATAAACTAAATTATTGAAATCAGACTCATTATTGCAGTCTAAAGAGCACCTCTGAATCCATCAGGCCAGAGGAGTACTTTCAAGTGCCACTCGATATTCACCAATGCCATGTCTGTGGGCTCTTTCCCTTCACTGTCTCAGTAAAATGGGAGCAGCCAGTACTTTCTTCCTTCTCTTGATTATGACAAAGAATACCTGCACAACACTGATGTGCTAGGGCCATAAGAAAGCCAGTGTTTTACTCCTGAAGGGCACAGAGGGTCACACAGAACACCAGCACCTCACCATGCCAGAGCCAAGGACCCAAGACTTGCAGGTGGGAATAGTCGAGTCCCACCCCAAATCTGTAAATCAGAGGCTTTACTGAGGCCTTTGAATAGTTGGAGATTGAGCTGTTTATCTTTAGCACTTTGTCCCTTTGGTCTTTGGCTTCCATAATCTACATTAGGCAATGTTTCTTTCTGAGGAGAAATCACTTGTTGGCTGGTGCCTCTGCTCTCAGAACAAACAAGGCACACAGGGGCTTCTGAATAAACAAGACACTTTTAAAACTGGTTTACAAAGGATTTTATATGTTGTTTTGGATAGCACTAAGCCCACACCAAAAGCCAGATCTTTCAGGCTGCTCCAACACAGCATCATTGATAATATTTTGAACTTCAGCACTTTATTTTTTTCCTTCATGCAGACTAATGGCTTTTTTTTTCAAATTGCTTGGGTTGCAGGTGTTTCAAACCTCAGCAGCTATGCATGAAAGGCTACTTACAGACCAGAAAGAGCTACTATGTCTTTGAAAGGGAGCAATTAACTTAAGTGCTTTCTTATTAAGAAAAATGGGAGTTCAGAATAGAAGACCATACACTGCTATTAAAGACTAAAGTTTGATCCTTTCTGACCAGAACAACTACTAACCAGAATCCAATAATCAGAAGGAAGTTAATAGTTAATTTATAATCAGAGAACAGGTGCTGTTCAGGAGATCCTACACATACTTATAAGTCAATAATTGTAGAGTTAAACCAATCAAGAAAAACTCAAGATTGCTTTTAAAGATTAAAACTAGCTATCACCATGTTTTCTAACAGGAGGAAATAAGATAATACCTATATTTATGCATATTTCCAGTTATATATTTCACAGAAATTGATATTCTCGCATGTTAATTTATAATTCCATTAACTCAAATACTTCAAGAGAAAGAGCATTAAAAGACCTGACAAAAACTTCAACTCTGACTGCATTAATCTTAGAACTACTATTGATTCAATAGAGACTTCCTTTTCTTTCTTTTCTTTTTGAAAGAACACTATTGGGCCAAGAAACATGACGAAAACAATGCAGCATCTTTCCTGTCCCATCTCACAAAAAGCTTCCCATCCCCTTGGCCACAATACTTGTCTGACACTGAAGAAAGCCTCAATAATAGCCTTCATCTGTAACTTAAAGATAAATCTGAATACCAAAGAAGAGAAGAAAAAATTAGAAAGAGCTCTTTTTTTCTAATGAAATTTAGGGGGCTAAGGCAAATTTATATTACATGCATCCTAAATTATATCTAGTGGTTCTTTTAAATTTACTCTATATTAAAAGCACAAGGATTACAATTTTGTCAATAATGCAGCTCTGTCTTGAAGATAAATGAACCAAAAATTGGTACTGGATGTGAAGCAGTGACTGAGCGGGTTTATAACTTTGTGCAGGAAAACGGGCCATTTTAAAAATTTGGTCCTACATGGCAATATTTGATCAAGAAATCATAGACTGAACTAAAGAATCAAGGCTCACATGGCTCATATTTGCACTGCTTCCTTCCCACTGTTTCATGGCAGCCACAAAAGGATTGGAAACATACACATACTTTTCTGTGCAATTGTTCCCTCAAAAAAAAACCCAAAACCAAAACAAACAAAAAAAAAGAACAAAAAAAAAAAAAAAAATAAAAAAAATCAGTCTTGAGCTTGTCAAACCCCATGGGACAGCAAGATATAGAAGATTTGCCACAAAAGATGTGGAATCCATGATAAGGAACAACCCCTGTCAGGCTTATTTACTACAGTCACCAGCTGAAAAATGAGGAGAAACAGAAGGAAGCAGACAGTCAACAACCTTTATAGTATGAATCTTACTAAAAAGCCTTGATCTTAATTGTAGCCTGGAGGCAAAGCCCACCCTGGTGTCTTTCATCCCATTGAAGTCTCAGGCCTAACCCACTACCCACTCCAGGCATCCAGACTTGCCAAGTTTACTTATGAGCATCTACCTTAAACTGTAATAAGGTTAAAAAAAAAGGCCTTCAATGTATTAAAATAAACACCCAAGTGGGCAATTATACTAGTAAATACTAGCAAATAAGGGAATACCCAGATAGCTTTTTATAAAAGGGACAAACCTTTCTTTTTCACCCTTTTCTACCAATACTTCCCAACGCTAACAGTTCAGTGTGCTGGCAAATCCTCACTTTCTAACATCCAAAGATAAACCAGGATACACTGTTATAAACCTGTAAACAATAAAATAAAAATAAAATAAAGTCATGCAATGAACACATTTACTGATGAAAAGGTTAATATTTGTGGCAAAGTTACTAAAACGTGTGCATAGAAGGGAGCAAAGATGAAAGATAACAACCAGACCAGCTTCCAGAGGGCAGATCTGGGATGAAGAGTCAGCAGGCATGTGTCAGAGACTCAGACACCCCTACTTCATTGCCTCTGGGAGACGCAAGTCCCAACAAATCCTTTATAACTCCACCCTGGCTTTCCAAGGTCCTACCAAAGCCAAGGGTGGTATAGTGCCTCCCGTTGAAACCCTCAGGCTATTTATTAATAAGATAAATGTGTCTCCAAAATAACTCACCTCCCCATTTAAATTAAAAAAAAAAAAATCAATATAAGCATATATCAATGTCCCCCATAATCTCTCTGAAAAGACAGCACTAAAAGTGTTACGAGTTTTGCAGATAAAAAGCAGAAAAAGGAAATTGTGCCAGATGCAACTTCTAAGCCCAACGTATTCAATCAGTAAAAACAAAGATATGACAGTTTCAAGTATCTTAGACGTATTTTTAAAACATCTCTGCAGTGCTCAGTAATACAATATTAGGTATTTGAAGACAGTACAGTTGAGGAATTTTTTAGGGGAGGGGAAAAAAAAAGCAGCATGTTTTAATCACCCTTTGTTCATCCAAAAATACTCCGATATGTATGTTTTTTGATGTATATTTGGATAACACAGTAGTCTGGTTGAGGTATCATCTGTTTTCCAAAACACTGCCTTCTTCAGGATTAAATATTATCAGGATATTCAATAGAAATCTGTCCCACAGACTTCCTTTGTTTTCTACTTTTTAGTCCCCATAGTACGACCTCGCTGTTTCTGTAAACACATTAAACTTAACATCACTGAGTGACAGATTCCACTAAAATCTGCCTTTTTCTTTTTTAATTTTTCAGTCTACTAAATTCAGTACTACTGAATCCACAGTAGCTCCATAGGCAAGAGTAATAAGTCTGAAACAAAGATAAATGAAACAAAGAAATCAGTGTGTCAGGTAAATACGTATGGGCATAATTCTGCATGTAAGGTTTCTGAGGAGTTTTGAAAAATTGAGCCCAGTAACCTGAAAAATAAGTTTCACCAAATGTAGCCACTTCAGTGGAACAAGGGCAGGTATAAATGTGAAGCCTTACACATCCTCCCACCTCTACACCTAAGACTTTTCAAAGAGATGGATTATTTTAATTTCACGTCCCTGTCAAATTAATAATAAAAAATGGGCTCAGGCTTTAAATTGCTTCATCTTGCTAAACTGTTTCCTAAGGCACTTTCTTTGAAGAAAATTCTGCATTACTCAGTCTTCATTTAACGAAAGTTTTATTATGTTTTTCTTTCCATTCACTATTTATCTACTGGAAAAAGGCAACATTGAGCTCCCTGAAAACAAAGAGCTCACACTACTTAAATTTATTAATTTAAAAATTGTAATTCACTTTGTTTTGTCTGACCCACATGGAAAAATAATTCACAAGATGTTCACAACAAACTGAGTTATTCACTTTCGATGCACTTAAATTTAAGTGTCATGTTTGTCACTTGGCATTGAACATTAATTACTTTTCTGATGGATTAGGCGGAGTTTGAAGATAATGCAAAGAGACATATACACTGAATACCTATTCACTTGTTTCCACAGGCACCACTTTAGCTTAGGCTTTGTGATAATGCACATGTAACCAACCAAAACAGGGCAGAAGCACCAGTACACAAATCCCATAACCTCACTAAGCACTGAGCAAACAAGAACCTTTGTTCTAAGAAAAAAAAAATATATATATATATAAAAAAAAATAAGGACACAGTTCCACAGAAAATTCAGTGGCCACTGAATTTACACCCTGAGCCATCATTTATGAGTCTATGAGCTTGTAGTGAATCAGAACTTCAAATAAAAGCCACATTCAGGGAGGAAAGAACCCACAAAGAGCTTCACAGGAGTCCCCTGTGCTTTTTGCATCTTAAGTTCTGTACATACAAAATATAAAGCCTCTCCAGACACATCAGCTCACTGCTTTTCCAAGCAATTTTCATAACTCTTTCATGTGATAGTTCTTACTGTGGACTAGGAAAAAAAAGAAAAAAAAACAAACCAACAAAACCCTGCTCAAAAATTTAACCCTTACACAAGACACTTAATGCCAAGTGGGGAGTCTACTTCAGGAAACCAGCTTTTCAATATTAGTTTTGCCTCACATCTACTAAAGAATTCTTTAAATGAAATCTGCAGATGACACAGCAGGGGCACACCAGGGGAAAAATGCCACTGACACTTGAGCTGAGAGGGCAATTAAGCACTCATTAGGAAAACACAGCATAAAAGTGCTTTGACACTCTACCAGTTACACAGAGTTTTGAGATCTTAAAATGTAAAGTCTGAAGCACCAGAGGGGTCTTAGGGTGCTGTGTTAAGGATGTAAGCCTAAGAACTGAATTAATGCAGGTACATGAGCATAAAAAAAACAAAAGTGTTTTGTGCACAAACTCTTTGTGCACAAGAGTCACTTCTCCACAGTCCAAATAAACTGTTTCATTGCAGTTTTAGGTAAAGTACTCCACAATACATTTTCTTCTCTTTCAGTGTTACAAGTTCCCCCTTTTTTTTTATCATCAAAAGGGCCAAAATCACAACATGAATCTGAAATTAATGAAATATATATATACAATATAAATTATATAAGTATATATACACACTATGCAAAATATACACATACTATACATGTACTATTAATATATACTTTAAAAATTCCTCCTCTACCTCTTTATTTAAAGAAAATTAAAAAATATTTTTAGGATAGTCAAGGTTAATAAAACTAATCCGTGGAACAGCCAAGATTTTAAAAAACGATGAAATACAAAGCACATTTTTCACCTATAGACTTTGACCAATACAGAGGGGAAAAAAAAAAAACCTTTTCTCTAATACTTCCTTCAGGAGATTTAAGTCAAGTAGGTTCATTACCAAGACACACAGGATGCTTCACCTGGTTCCTTGCCTCTTATCTCCAAAAATAATTATGTCAGCTTTCACCAAAATTAACATTTCTGCCCAGGCCATGCTGGACTCTGCAAATTAACGACCAGTTTTTCAGTTGGGGTAATTTAATTTAATATAAGCCCACACAACACAATTGGCTGCCTCCAAAGACTGTTGTATCTTTGCTCATTGGCTCAGCCCAGGCAAATCCCTCCTCAGGCTTTTGTGAGGTTTCCACCTCAGGCCTGACACAGCTGAAGGCATTTGGAAAGCCCCAGGCTCCCTCTTTCCTGTCCAGCTACTGTGCTGAAAAGGGTGGCCACTATAACCCCTTTGTAGACTTGTAAACAAACAATCCTTTTCATAATCATTAGAATAATTTTAAAAATACAATCAAAAACCCACCAAAACCAAAAACCAAAACAAACAAACAAACAAAAACAATTAAATGAAAAAAACACCAAAAAACAAACAAATACAAATGCAGGCTGTGATAGGATATATAGCCTCACTCTTCCTCTAATCATTTCTGCCCCAAGATAGCCAGCAATTTGGCTGATGTCTAGATCAAGGGCACAAGAGTTCTCAGTCTCTCTGCTCTTAAAATCACACAATATCGGTCTCCCTTTGTTACTATTTATTTCACAATCTCTGCTCTATCTCTGTGCTCAGTTGGAGGATACCCCTTCACAGAAGACTCAGCTGAGAGTCTGCAGAGGAGATGCAGAAATATCCAACATTTTTCCATGCTTTGCAAATTTGGCTAATTTAATCAAGAAATATTTTGTGAAATCACTAGTCTGCCTTAAGAGACAGTAACACCAGAGGCCCTTGCCCAGGCACACACATACAATGAACCTTTTTTTTCCAACTTGGAACTTTTCCTGTAAGACGTGTTCTTCATGTTGATCAGATTTGACTCTGTTAGATCAGCAAACAACAGTAATTTGTTTTGTAATTATTTTCTACATTTTGCCTGAGCTTGTGTCAACATGGTACCAAACATAATTCAGTAACTCCTTTGTGTCTTGACATATCTTGGACACCAGTCCTTTACCATTACATTATCTGATATAACATTCCACTCATAATCTTCAAAATCACAGTAGGTTTTTACCACCTTCCCTTTTTTTCCACCTCATCTACAGAGATAAAGGAGGTGGGGAAGACTAAAATCCACAAAGACATCCTGATTATAATTAGCAGGAGTTGAAAGCAACTGTTTCTTAACCAAGGAAAAGGATACAGCTCAAGTCAGGGATGGAACTAGAGCAAACTCCATTTTTTGTGGGAAAAAAATATCATTTCAAGACCCATTTAATAGCATTTTACAACAGCTGTCTAAATTAGACTCTTAGTTATCTAATGAAGTTAGTCCAGATCATAAGTCATGCACATGATTTTATGTGTTCCACACAGTATCAACAAGCACCCCACATTTTTGCCAGGTATATCAGTGAAGAAATCACAGCTGCTTCCTGTTAACCTTGAAGAATCAGGTAATAACTGGAGTCCCTGAAAACCTCACCCCAGACTCTGGGTGATTCCACCCACTCTTCAAGGACCTGTGTTGCTTTTTCATCTGGGGCTCCTGAGCTCTAAAATAACCCCTTAAAAAAACAACCTCAACCTACTGCTAATCCCTAGGTGACAAGAGTGAGGGATTAAAATTTCTCATCCTCAAGTGGCACTGAAAGATAACAAGCACATCAGAAACAGGCACAGAGACAAAACAGCAAGTGACCCTGCAGGACTCATGGCACATCCATGAGCACAATCATCTGCAAGGGATTTCACACAGGAGCTCACCAGAAACTACTGGAGTAGGAAAAAAGTATAAAAAATTTATCATATAGGGCATGTTTGTAAACAAAACTACACTAGAGGAACCTAGCTGACAACCTGAAAGAAGGTTGTGGTGTGACCATGCACTGACAGCTGGACTCTCCTTGAATGTCACAAGAAAACTTTTTGAGTAGCTAATTCACATTTGAGCATCCAAAAGTGAATCGAAAAAGGCAAAACAACCGAGTTTTCTCCTTCCGTCTCAGAGACACACAGAAGAAAAGTTCAAAGGTATTATTGTCTCTAAAATCTTGGGTCATGGTGACCACCAGAGGTTGTCCACTAGTTACAGTCACAACTTCCTTCTCTTTAGAAATGTCCCTTAGTGTGACATCATTCAAGCACTTTAATGTGAGGTTATCCTAGACAATAAAGCTGGGTTTAGAATTTACTGCATTTAGGGTTTTTTTTAATCCTAAGCCTTGACAGGTGATGACAAGAAACAGATCCAATGAATGTTAATTCACTAACAGAATAACAAGTATCAGAAAAGGAGTAAGAAATATCAGAAACTACTGACGTATGAACACATTATGAGAAAATGATTATATGTGTTGCTAATTACCTGTTAAATCAGTAGATGAATTTGCAAATTAATGTGCCTTCATGGTTACTAGAACTTAAACAATCTAGACAAAAGTAAGAACAAATCCAAAATCAACATAGTGCCTGAAACCCACAAGTTAGAAAAGCAAGTTATGCAAGAAAATCCACACGAGAAATTCTACATCTGCTTTTGCTGAAACATTATTTTCATTTTCAGCTTCTACATTTGATTTTGCTGAAAACATCCCAGTCACATTTTTGGGGACTACAAATCTGAGATCAGAGAAATGTAAACTGCAGTGACCAAAGCTACTACTGCAAGCAAAGTTGCCCTGTAGAAGATATCAACAGCATTTTAAGTGGGTTGTGTATGTGTCACTTGCCTTAAAATCCTCTGCTTTAGTGGACCACTGCCTTGATTCCACTACAAAAACATATTTTATACACAAACTGTCAGCAGCTTCAGGAATAATGTCAAATGTTATCCCAAAATGTTATCCCAGAATGTTATTTTTAGGGTGAAAAATGTTTCTCCTGACGAAGGGAAAAAGCAAAACCTGTTCCACATTGAGCAAACAAACAAGAACAATTTGGTGCCAAAACACAGAGAGAACAGAGACATGAAAACCAAGGAATGCTTTTTGAGGTCTGTATGACTGGAAACCTAAGCTCTTTTAATTACTCTGTGTCTTCAGTCACCAAAAGAATACACCGTGTTCATGATGAGGACACAACGCACCTTTAAGACAACAAATTCAAAAATTCTTGGAGAAATGCAATTATAGACAAGAAGATGAAAACTCCTGCAAGGGGAAAACAGAGCACAGGAGCCAAAATACAAGAGACCAGAGCAGACTGTGGTAGCCTCCAAAGCCAGCCTGGATTGTGCCTATGGAACAACAGAAGAAGAAAATATAAGAAGCTGCTAATTAAAAAAACTAGCCTCATTAAGGCGTTATTTATGTTATTAAGGTTTCGGCAGCACAGGGCTCACGCCTGCAAGGGCCGAAAGGCGAGGAGAGCCCTCCACACCCCGAATACAACCACCAACAAAGCAAGCAACCAAAAAAACCACCAAAACCCCCACATTTTTCACGTTGAATAAAACACGTGGTTGCGGCGTGCCTGGAGGCGCAAGGCCGGGTGAGGGGTTACTGATCGCCGTCATAGCGTTATCCTGGCACGGGACAGCGGCGAACGGCGTGGATCATCCCGTGGATCACCGCTCGGATCCCCAATCCAGGTGCCACACAGCCCAATCCCCCCAAAGGGCAGGGCGGGACGCCGAACCTACCTCCCGCTCCACCGCTTCCGCCTGCGCCCCGGCAGCAAATCAGTGCCACGTCCGCCCCCTTCGTCCCACCCCCCGCCTGCTTCTGCGACCAATCGCAGCGCCTTCTTGCTCCATCAGCCAATGGCAATGGCGGCCCCGCCCCCAGGCTGTGAGGACACACTGTGCGCGGTTCCGCCCTGCGAGCAGGGCCGGAAGGTGGTGGCGCGGAGCGGCGCTATGGTAAGCGTGGGTCCTGCTCCACTCCTGGGTGATCGCGGGCCTTTCCCGCACGCCTGCCTCCGCACCGGCAACGCCGCATACCCACGGACCCCCTGGGCCTGGCGGCGCCACAGAGAGGCCGCTCACGCCGTAGGCCGCGGGCGCGGAGCGGCCCTGAGGCTTTGCCGGCTGTGAGGCGAAGCGGGCATTCGTCACGGTTCTGGGTGAAAAAAGACACGTTTTGTGTCTGTGCCGGCCCGTGCGGCGTAGGACAGGAGGATGTTTGTGTCTTTCACGAGCTCGTGACGTCATGATGGTGGTGTAGGACGCAGGAGTGGTTGCGTGACGTCATTGTGTGATCTGTGTTGTCACGCAACTTGGGCAGTGAGCTGAACCCTGGCATTGGCTGCTTTCCTCGGTTTTGTGGGTACCGTCAGAGACCAGGGTTCATCTGCTGTTGAGAACTGTTCATGGTCTATATAACTTATGTTTTTATATATATAAATATATATAAATTATAATTATATAAGAAGTAATATATAAATTTTGTCATCAAATTATTATAATTATATATAAAGTAATATCTAAATTACATAATGAAATTATATATAAAATAATAAAACAATACAAATCTAAAGTATTGTGCATATAAGTATATATTAATATATTTTGTATGTTTATAAATTTATACATGATTATATAAACACATGCTTATATGTGTTTATTTTATGTATAATCCATATATAAATATAAATATATAAAATATACAGATCCATGTAAGTCTGTAATTAAACATATGGATATACTTATATATTTTGAATATATATATTTATTTATATAAAACCATACACATAAAGAGTATGTTTGTGTATATATATGTGTGTACTCATTATAAATGTGTGTATATGTATGTGTACTCATTATATAGAGAGTTGGCCTAGAGGGACTTCGTTATTTATATTTTTCCTGCTTTTTTTCCCCATTCTGTGGACAGATAATACAAATGAGGGATTTGCATTTGTGTCATAGTTAAGAGCTGTGCAGTGATATACTTTTGCTCAGGCAAGGTTTATGTATTTATATAGGTATAATGTTTATACGAGTGGTTTAGATACATGATTTTAAAATTAAAAGGGAAACCAAAGGAATAACTGAGTCAAGATAAGTTTTCCCTGCGTAAAATTGAAGTTTGTATGTAACTTTGTTTTAATATGGGAATTTTCAACATTTTTCTGATAATCACAGGATGGCTTAGGTTGGAAGAGGCCTTTAAGGATCCCCTGGTCCTCCCCTCCTATGGGCAGGGATCACGTTGTATTTCCTGTGTATTTATAGAAAAGATAAATATCTCTTGAACTTTCTTATAGCTCAGTGCAAAAACCAAAGGGTTCCTTTTTTAACTTTCCTGTGCTCCAGACCTTGTCACCAACAGGAAATTACTGGACGTTGCTCACCTGAGCATTCCTTGGCAGATCTTTTAGATGAACCTGTTCTTATCTGTGTCTTCGAGCAGTGAACAAAGGGAGTTTTTTTGTGATAAGAGGCATAAATTATCTCAGGATATCTAAAACACACATGCAGAAAACAAGACATCCCTAGTCAGTGCCTTTAAAAGTAGATATACTGAATTATAACAGCACCTTTCTGTTGTTCATAGTACCTTAAAGGGTTTGAGATGGTACAAAAAGGCAAGAGAACTCAGTGAGACATTTCTGTTTCTCACTTAAACTCTTAAATACAAGTACTTAATAATATTATTATCTGATATTGTTTATATGTAATATATGTTTATACGGGAATATATAGGTTTGCATTATATATAAAATATATATACAAATAATTAAAAAATAAATACTAATGCTCGTCTCTAATAAGATTATGGCAAGTACATGAGATCTTGTGAGAATTACTTTCTCCACTTGTCCATGTTCCCTGTTCCTCTGTGGTGCTTCAAGGACCCTGAAGCAAAAGAATCTTCTAATGATTGGTTTTCTCATGATTTTATGTAAATGAAGTTACTCAGACTTTGTGGAGTTTTAATTTCCTCAGGGGGAGCAACAACCCTCATGGCATATCCAAGATTTTGGGTTCTCCGTGGTGCCACCTCTGGTCTCATGGCTTTTTAGGGGAAAAAAAGACACTTTTAAGCTCACACTTAACTATGAGGGAGAACACAGCTGCTCCTCTTCATAGCAAAAACGTGCAGTTGCAATCAAACAAAATTTGATGATGGAGAAAATTTTAAGAGTTGCAGAAAACGTCACAAAAATGGCTCCTTCCCCCTCACCCTGTGGTTGGGCCTGATCTTGGCCCCACATTACTGCCCAAAAAATCAGTTTGAGAAGTTTCCACAAGTACAAACATTTCTGTCATGATCTTTGTTGCTCTCTTAGGTTGGTGTTTATGGAAGGAATGGGAATTGCTCGTAGAGCCAATTGTAAAAACATTCATTAGTAAATATTATTTCAAACCAAGCTGTCGGATATAAGCATACCAGAACCCGAGACACTGTCCTGCAAAAAGAGCTCTCAGGAGTCTTCAAGTACAAAGTTTTGTGTTTGGCTTATTGAATATTACAAGAAGTAATCAATCCTGGTTCAGATTTCTTTTTATCATGGCTGAAAGGTACATAGGTTTAAAAACATCTGCTGCATCTGATAGTCTTAAGGTGTCTTTGTGGTGTGAAAATATATAACTTGAAGTGTTCAGTGTAGATATTTTTATCCTATAATTTCAGAGGAATATTTTATTTCTGTAATTGTAGAACAGAGGAAATTATTTCTTCTGCCAAAGTGAGATGCGTTTCTTGATCTCTTTTGGGAAGAGTAGGATGCAATGAGTCTGCTTTTACAGGTTTTCCCAGGAATGGCACTGGTTGTGAGAAACCATTTCTTTGCTGAACAATTAAATTTAATTACACAGTTTAATTTTCTGATTGTCTTGTGGACACGGAAATAAAGTAGAAACCCCTGGAATTTTTTGAAAAATATTACCTGTCTTCCAGATGCTAAATATTCAAACCATGCACCCAAACTCTGCCAAACAAGAGACCTGCAGAGGACCTGCCCAGTGCCATAGGACATCAGACACTTAACAGAGCCTTTCATGGCTTCTTGTCTAAGTATGTTCTTTCCTGATACAGAATTACTTGCTTTTCATGTTTTAGAGGGTTAGTTCTACTATTAATGAAAAAAAGAGAAAAAGTAAATAGTATATATAAAGTATTTGTGGTTCTGTTTTTTAATTCTTAAGTAAATTATGTTTCTTTTTGAGAACTTAGACTTTCTCCCGTGTCCGTGTGCACATTCCTGTAGCACCTTCCGTTATAAAATCATATTTTTTGCACACTGCTTTTGTTAGAGTGAGGGTGTCACCTGATTCAAAATGTGCTTTATAATGATTCTTATCTCTTCCATTCACATACACAGCTTTTATAAGTTTACCCAGTAAATTTTGAGGTAAACTAAGCAGTGTGGTGAAAACTTCAGAAAGGAGAGTGGTGTGGGAGATGTCTTTTTTTAATATATATATATAACTTTTTTCCTTCTGTTTCACTACACTTTAGAAATCTTTTATGGGTTTTAGGGAAGGAAAGGTGAAAGAGCTACAAATCAAGATTTACATCCTTTCAGAAAGCTCTGAACTACTAAATATGTTCTCTTACTCTGGAGAACATACTTAGCTTTAGCATCCTAAATAGAAGGGTTATATAAAGTATTCCTTTTGTCTGATGGGGGAAGAGAGTGGAGAAAAAAAGTCTCTGTAAAATTGCAAACTATGTAATCTACAAAGGAGACCTGGAGGAAAAGACACTTTAAGTTTTTACTGACATATCTACCATAATTCTGTGGGTTTTGAGTAAATGTCTGGATATACACACCTTTGTGTTACATTGACCCTGATAAAAGAGGTTAATAGTCACTTTGAGTTTTATTGTAAGACACTTTTATGAAATGCTCTGTCTGCTAGAGGCTTATACCAAAAGTTCAATTTTCAAACAAGATAGTGGGGAAAAGAGGAAGGAATTCAAGTGAGTGGAATTTCAGCATCGTCATCTTGAGGTGTCTTTTCACTGTTGTTCTTTGGATTTGAATTGCAGTAAGAAACCTAAATGTGTTAAAATTAAAAGAGAGCTTTTATGGGAGAGGGCAACTGTTTCCATATGTTAATTAATTGTTTAAAGAGATGGCTAGTGTTTTAAATAGATATATTAGTCTTCAGTTGACTGAAAAGCTTACATGTCAGTTCCTACATGCTGGGCTTGCCATTTAAATTAGCCAATGTACTCCTTCAATAAATGCCTAGGGAAAAGATTCCCTACTACTCTAATCAAGGCTTAGCCAAAATTTTATGAGTCCAGAAATACATATTTTAGACAGAAATGTGAATGACGGTTAAACATTATGCTTAAATTCTTTGGAAACTAAATACTGAGGAGAATATGCTGTAAATCCAGAGTAAAACTCCATATTTGTGTTGGAACAACCAGTAACTGCAATTGGCCAGTATTTGGATATTAATTAAGCACAAACCAGTTTTTTCTAAACACACTTTGCTTAGTTTTGTAGTGTAATTTTGCCTATAATCACTTCAAACTTAACTAATTTGCACTTTTTGTGTATTTTTATAGCTGTAATTATCATGCCTCTTTTACAAATGCTCATTTTCCATTCATTTTTATCAGGCTGCATTTGGCAGCAGTGGTGAAAATAATTATTTTTTTAATAGGTTGGAAAATAATAAAATTAGATGCATGTTTTAATTACTTTTTAGCAATTATTTTGACTTCCAGGTTGTGAGTAGTCCCTCATGTTTTATTTCCTGTTATTTTTTTTTCAATATTATTCCCCTAAAAATTTGATTTCAACTGGGGAAATAAGAACTGAAGTGCCTAATGGAAACCCTAGATAATAAGCATTTTCTCTTTCAGCTTTGTGAGAACTTCATTAAAATTTAATAGATTGATTTCCCTTTTGTATGATGGGATTTTTATGAGCTCTTGCTTAACTACAGTTTAACTGCAGGGTGTGAGCTCTTGCTTAATATGGGAAACCCAGTCATTTAGCTGCCTATCAGTATTTGTTTCTTTGGTCCCAGAACACTTTATCATCCATTAATTTTATAATATTAAGGAGGAAAACAGAAAATAAAACTGTTCTAGAAAGACTGAATGTTCTGCAGCATGTTACACAAATGAGGTTATACTTTCTTTAGAATATTCCAGTAATTTATCTGTGTTTGTCCACATAAATTGATTATTGTAATAGTAACCACAGGACAAAGTTTAGCAACTTAATGGCGCTACAGTGGCCTCTTCTTTTGTAACACACACAGATGAAATCATCATGGTCACGCTGCAATCAGAGACAGAATAATTTTGTAAATACTTCAAGTCTAGAGGAGGTTAAACTTCAGTTTAGGTGCTAAGCCTGTTGAGATGAACTGGGAGAGCTTTTATTTTAGGCTTCCTACCAGCCCAATAGGACAAACAGCATGGGGTTTATGTTCTCCTGCATGTTTTATTTCTCCTGGAAGCATGGTATCAAGGAGTTTGTTTTAAACAAAAGTATATGAGGCAAGGGGAAAGTCAGCAGGGCCATTGTGACACAGAGTTACAACAGAACTTACAATGTCATTTATTACAGTGCTACCCAAGAGTTGCCTCAGTAAATGCATCACTTGGTAACTCTAGTGTTGTCTGCAAGGACATGGAACAGAGCCATGTCTGCAGCAGAGAATGTTGGCGTGATGGAGTGAAAGAGAACTGCAGAGGTGGAATAATTAGTGTCTTGTCCATGGGCTGTTATTTTCAGTGCAGAAACATGTTTAAAATTAGTGCATCCATTATAGCTGTTTCTGCTGAGGCTGAATACACATTCACCAGTGATCACTAAAAATTCAGTCAATGATCTGTGTCCTCTCAGTGAATTGAATTAAATATTCTTATAAAGTGCAAGAGCTGTTGATATCCAGAACTCTGAGCTGCTTCTTTTTCTTCTCTCTCTGCAAGTGTAGTAAATTTAATGCTGACTAAATCAGAGGAGGTGCAATATTGGCTAGAATGAGGTTAACAAGGCCTGTGTAAATGTTGTGGCCAATCACGATTCCCTTTTTCAGCCACATAAGTAATTTTTAACTTTGAATTGACAGTTATTAAAGTATATTAAACTTCATTTATACTCAGATGGAAATACATTCAGATGTCCCTAGGTGTGCCATTTGGTTTCCAACTGCTGTATATTCCCATTAGTATTTAATTTAATATATGCCACCACTGCTAATCCAAGCACAATAAAACTTTCAGGAGTAATCATTCTTTATGGTTTACTATATGGAGTTTTTACTAAGATCCATTATGATCAGGAAATAATATTAACGTCTTTTTTTAAAAGTTTAATTTTGGGAAGGATTTTGGGCATGTAGCTCTCAGAGCTGAAGTCTGTGTTCTTAAATTTCTAATGACTTTGGAAAAAGCTTACTCTAGCACGTTCTTCAGGATACAAAGCTTTATTAGTGCTGCAGGTGAGGGGCATCAGGGGGCTGTGATTACTTAGGTAAGTAATGGCCAGTAAGTAATGGCCATGATGGAAACACCTGAGTGGTTCCACTCTGTGTTACCTAAGTAATCGGCCTCTGGTGGTCTAGTGGTTAGGGTGCAGGACTCTCACCACTCAGGTGTTTCCATCATGTCAGAAATGTACTAAATGCAGATGCAGGGAATTTCAGCCTGTAAAATTAAAGCTTGCACTGTCTAAAACCAGAATAAAATACCAGTGCTGATTCTTTTCTGCATTTGAATGTGGGTCTTGGGAATTGAGTTGTAGTTTCACCCACATGTGGACACAGCCTAAAAGACAGCATCAGTGTCTCCATATACTGAGATTTCTTTGTAGTGGGAATGAAGCTCACAGGACCTACTTTAAGCTTAATTAATTACTTTTGGATCAGAGGAACCCAGTTGAAGTAAATAAACTGCAACCCACCTACATTACATTGTCCAAGTAGCTCAGTATGTGAGTGCAGCGTTTTTTAAAAGGATTCTGAGCAATTTAAAACTCTCACAGCAGCTTTTAATTACACCAGTTGAAGCAGCCAGATATAAGTCACTGTTTTCTGTGAATTCAGCTGGGCTGTAAGAATTACTTGGGATGCAAAAAACAAAGCCAGTCTAATTCAGGACTAAATTTTCATTTCCAGTTTAAAATTGTCGGCCAGTTTTAGCATGCTCACTCGTGTCCAGATGTGCAGGTAAAGGTGTCATTCAGGGCAGGATCCAGTGGAAGGGGGTCTGTAATTGTATGTCTGGGGGAACACATGAGGACCTCAACAAAGAACAATTATACCCTGCCCCTGCTGATGGACTAAGCACACATTTCACGAGTATTCATTTACAGTCCCTGCTGAAGGGGAAGCAAGTGTGCCCTGGTGCCATTTCCCTGTGTTGTGGTGCCCAGTGCCGCCCTGGGAAGCAGCTGCAGGAATTCCTGGGAACAGGGCTCTGTGAGATATGCAGAGCAGCTGCCTGTCCCAGGAGACTGATCCAGTTAATCAGTTGATAGGGAATATCTGGCTATGGTGAGGGGCAGCCATGTTCCCAGACCCTCAGGGTCCTGTGGGACAGAACAGGTCCCTCTACAGGGAATCCAGAGTTCCCTGGGTTCTGGAGCTGGCAAAACGTCCTGTCACCTACAAAGGCACAGGAGTCTGGTGATGATGGGCAGTGTTTTGTGCTTTGTGAATATACTCTCCATTATTTATGATGTGGCAGGACAGAAGTGATACCTAGTTAGGTTAAAATACTAAATTAAACATGACTTAAGCAAATGCCGTGGCTCAGAAGAAGAGCAAGAAGCCTCATGTTTTGGGCCCAAGGGCTGATGCTGGGTGTTGGGTCACTGATGTAATGTCCCCTCTCCATCATCCTAGAAATGCTGGATTTCAGGGATGCTGAAATCTCTCACACAGGGTGCAGAGGCAGAGTTGTTCTTTAAGCTTCTCTGTGATGCTCCCTTTAACATAGTGGCCTCTTGGACCCCGTTAAGTTGGATATTTAAATTAATCTGGATATCTAACCCTTTCTAATGCACTTATTCAGGCTGGCAGTTGTATGCATTTTATGTTTTTGCTTCATGGACTTCTAAATAAGCTAAAGTTTTTGACCTTTTTTTTTTTTTTTTGTTACAAGGTTTTTTGATATCCGAAGGGTTGTGGATGTTCCAGTGGCTTTGCTTCTACTACACCATCTTGCTTGTCTCTCAGTTTTGCTGTTTGTGCCATACCGAACTGAAATATTGTGATGTTCCTTTATAATTCTCCTTAACTGTGTAGAGAAACTTGATTATCTGAGCTTCTAAACATTAGACTTTTGTGACATAGGGAGAAAGCACGCATGCATCAACAGAGATGTGGCTCAGGCTGTGGAAATGAGGGCTCTGATGTGCTCTAAAATATGCTTGGAGAGGGAAACTGCAATGTAACAGCGCTTCCTAAGTGCTAAATATTTACCCTTAATTAAATACCACTACTCAGCCATCTGGGTTGAGCCGTGCAAAAGTATGAGAAGTAAATTCATCAGAACAAAGAACGAATTTATTGTATTTGCTTTGACTTTTTTTTTTTTGGAGTTTACACTAAATTGGATTTGCAAATGGGGGAAGCAGAGTGAAGATAAAATAAAGCTTTTTGAAGTAAGCAATTACCTTATTACCTGGTGCTGTTAAGCTGACTAAATGCCAGTTGAGACAGTTAAAAGAAACCCCAAAACCATAAAAAAAAATTTTAAAAGTTTTTGATATGCAGTTGCCGCCTATTACTGATACTTTAAAATTTACTAAATTGCCAAGTATTGCATCAGTTTCTCAAGAATTATTGCTTCTTACTGCCACTAGGCAGATCAGTGTTTACTATCAAACAATAAGACTTTATTTCTCAATCCAAAGGCAATAGCTCCATTTGTCTAGTATTTTCCAAGTAATTAGCAATTCTAAAAATGTATTTACAGTAAAGATGTTTTAAATCAAAAATCAAAATGTGATTTGAAAATAAAAGTAATCAGTTATTGTAGTTCAGATGGGCTTGACTGTGTTTCTATGAATCTATAAATTTGTCATGTAGTCTTCATAAAGGGGTATATTAACAATCCTCCTACCTATTTCTTGTTGTTCTCTCTCTTGACTGCCACTGGTTTACCACCAATTAGTCTTCATCTTCTGTACCACTGCCTTATTCTACTGATGCAAAGATTTTCTGGCTCATCGTCATTGTTCGTTTCATTTTTGGTTTTAATGGGTATTATCTAAGGGTTCACCTATTTTTTTCCAGTGAGGAAAGTTTTGTACTGCAAAGGTGTAATTTTTATCTTCTGATTTTCCTCCATAGTCTGCCATCTTCAACTTCCAGAGTCTGCTGACTGTAATCTTGCTGCTCATATGTACCTGTGCCTATATCAGATCCTTGGCTCCCAGCTTACTGGACAAAAATAAAACTGGGTATGTAGTCTGATAATTTTACAAATGCACAAGCTATGTGGTTTTAACTTTTTAGTACCTTCTGATCGTGTCTGTGATAATACAAATAGTATTTTGGAAAATTTCTCTCTTTGAAGTAAAAATCTTCATTTTGTACATTACAATAGAGTGCAATAAGGTATCTGCAAGCCCTTAGTTTTAATTGTATTGAAATAATTTATTAGCTAACTAACCTAAGTAGTACTGCATTATTAATTTTCTGGGTTTATAGCTTTGTTGTTAGATACTTCTTAAAGATACAGACATGAGATCCAGAAAGGAAACATTCTCCTACATGTGGCTATTGTTGCAATGATTTATTTTTGATCCTTAGGGTGGGTAGAAAAAACAGCAGAAGCTGGCTTTTTGTTTGTTTTCAAGACAGGTGTTCTGGAGATACAAGTTTGAAACACAGCTTTAGCAATAATTTGTAACTAAAAAAACCCCTAAGAATATTTTTTAAAATAAGCAACACTATCCTTATATGTGGTCTGTTTAAATCATGGGTTTATATTGTCTAAGATGAAGGAATTCTAGAAGAATATTTAAAAGTTGCTACAAACCTAACCTATGTTTTTTGTGTCCTTTGGACACTCTTAACTGTGATCAACAGAACTGTCATTTAATTGTGGTGTTTTTAAAGTAATTTTTGGGCTATTATGACATAGAAACAACTGAGGCTGTCCACAGTATTTCCATAATACTTTCACCTGAGGTTGGTAGAAAGGAGATAGTATTTGTAGAAATAGGATGTAATTCTAGCTGGAAATGTTCTAGGTGGAAAAACAGACAGGCTTTTGGGTGCTGGGTGTTTGACTTGTCCACTTTTTTCCATTAGATCATTTCCTGCTAAGTAAAATTTTCCTTTTCCCTAAGTATCTCCTGTCACTTCTGCATTTAATTTTCAGAAGAATTCTCAAGTTTTAAGTAGACTCTTGTCACGAAGAAGCTTCAGTGTTTGTCTTCTTCGTTGTAGTTAACCTCCGGAGTTGATGTTTTATCACCCAGGTTTTTTTCTTTTAGCATCTTAAGATAACCAGAGTATGCCTGATTTTTTAAATTTGGGAGTTCTAACACGAAAACACTTGTGTCCTTTTATATGAAATTGCCACTGACAGAGTAGGTTTCTTTGGATAGAAGTAAAGATGGAAAGAAAGGATGACTTCATGAAGGACAGGGAGTGGGAGAGGGAGGGGAGTTTGGGTGTCTGCTGGTGGAAGATAACACAATAGTCAATGAGGTATACACAGTAAGAAGTAAGAATGTTTATTTTACTGATTAAAATTTTAGTGCTGTTCTTGGCAGGGAGTATTTCCTTTAATCTGGAGTTACTCTGTTTATTCTTGAGGCAAATCTGTCTGGAGCACAATAGAACTCTCTTCATAAAACGTTTCAAAGGGTGCTGACACAGTGGAGGAGTTGAGCGTTTGATCTGTAGGTTTGTATTTATATAGATGTTGGACATACTATTTTGTTTTATACATATATGTGTATGTAGACTGCTTTGTACTGGAAAATTAAACCTTGGCCTGGAAGCAATGAAATTTGTTTCCTGTGTGGTGGATGTTTACATGGAGCTCTATGCTGTTAAACCCCTGTCCCTCTCCTCTGACATATTCCATGCTCAGATGGAAACATCTAGACATATGGGATAAAACAAATTCTGGTGATATTTCATTTTACCACAGAGATGAGCTTACCTCATCATTCCTGCTTCAAATTAATGGCATTAAAAAAAAGTAGCAATAAAATATTAAAGTGACAGAGAGGAGGAATGTTGGTAGTTATTCACTCGGTTTCTGAGTGGTGACTTTGGTGAGGATTTAAATGAGTTGACAGTAAGTGAAGAAGCATTTTTCTGTTGGTTGAGAGACAGTGTTGTGATGTCACCCATCCTCTTAACACTGTATTTCATCCCCTTCACTTCTGCCAAAGTCTATCTGTTCCTACCAAGCTAAGCCAAATTTTAAAACTTCATTCTCCCTGACACGCCTTGAAGCGTTTCCATGTGCTTTGTCCTGTTTAAGCCTGAGAAAGCAAGCGGAGATTTACTGCTTCATGCTGACTAGGGGAGAACGTGTACCACAACATAATTCCCTCCTCTCTGCTAGCCAGAAAGATGTGTTAGCTTATGTGCAGCAGAGATTCCCTTTGATTTTCCACAGACATTTCAGTGGGGTATCTCTCACACTCCCTCCTTGCAGTGGCACTGGGGTTGTCCTGGTGAACACGTGGCAGCCGCATTTTCCCAACATACACAGTTCAGCAGTCGAAGTCTAAGGCCCCACTAACTGCTCCTCAACTTAATGGGTTTTATTTATTTGGGTTTTCTGCTCTCCAGACAACCAATGCCGCTTTCATGATCAGGGCTTTTAACATCTAACACTGAAAGCCAGGAATAGGCAGCAGCTTGTGCACATTTGGCTTGTGGCTGCCAGAAAACAGCAGATGTGGAGGCCAGACTGATACACTTCACCTGCCTCCAAACAAGGATGGATAGGAACATGAAGAGGAGAGTAAGGAACAGTGCAATTACCTGGAGTGGTTGCTTCAGGAAGAATTATTTTGGAGGAGATTCATTTAAGGCAGCATCATTTCTGTAAAAAGCGAACAGATTTTGACTTGAAGAGCTGAGTGTTGTGAACCTGAGATGAAAACTAATGGAAAAATCCAGGGGAGCAGAAGCTCTGCACAGGGTTCTTCCGCCAGTGTGAGCTCCCCAGTTCATCCAGACGATATTACTGTAGCTGTTTAGAAGGTCCTGATTTCAATCAGCCTCTGCTTAGCAGCAGGGTATGTGAACAAACAGATGTCCTGAGCTGTTCCAGTGGCACACAAGCTTCTTAAGAAGGTGCTGTTGTCATCTGTGTGAAGGTTCGTCAGTCCGCCGTCAGTGACTTTAAGTTCATAAATTGTTAACTGCAGTAAGGGCACCTGATGAAACCCGTATTCTGTTGTGTACCTACCACATCAGACATTTGTATTTTCATTGAGGGCTAGAAGCAATGTACACTACTTCAGTAATAACTTCACGTTGTTATATACAGCCAAAAAAACCCTGAGAAAATGAAGCAAATACACTTGCTGAGATTGCGAGGCAAATTCATTGTATTTATAGACTTCCTGAAAGAGTTAATATTCTTTTTCCCAGGCAAGGTTCTTCAATCGCACATGAAAGGAACAGTAATGTTTATTCCTTCCTGTGCACGATTTTGAGAGATGGCAGCATGAGAAGCAGGGCTGTGGAAGTTTTTGTGTTGGTTTTGCAGCACACAATCTGTAAATTCCAATTTTACAGAGAATGACAATATTTTTGAGAACCTGAAGTGCTACCCATGCAGTAATGTGGGGTTGTGTGTTTTGCTCCGTAAGATTTACACGTTAATGCCTTTCTACCTGTGTGCATCCTCGAAAAGTGCCTAGATGTCTTCAGATTTCCTGTACGACCTCTTAGCCTGGAAAAGTGTGGTGCTCAACATGCGGTCGTTATTACTTCTGCTTGTGGAGCTATATAAAAGCAGAAAAAAAAGAGCTTTGGCTTTACAGAAATACAGTCAAAGCCACATAAGTATAAACATATACATATGTATTTGGCTTGAGGTAAAACAATCTAAAGCCCAAATGAAAAAGCCTGTTTTCTAGAAATGGAAATGCTGAAATACTGTTCATGATGAATTGGTCAGCAAGAGGTACATTGGATATAAAGCTTTTCACTTTGAAAACCTTGGTCACTTGCTACCTCACTTGGTTCTCACCTGCCTGACACCCAGTCTTTATTTCAGAAGTAAAGGTGAGGCTGCTAAATGGAAAGAGAAAGACATGTTTAAATAAACTGAGGCCATAAAAGAGACCATAAAATATGAAGTAGCACAGAAATTGTATTTTAAAAGGTGCAGGATGTGTTGTCTACTGAAGATGCAGGACAAGGGACCCATTCCTACATGTCTGCACTTAACCACATTAAAAATAGGCAATTACCAGAGCCCAAGAAAGGGGAAGGGCAGATAATCAAGCCATTGTCAGTGTGAGTTCAGAGCACTGTGGGAAAGCACTTGGAGAACTGCAGGTATAGTTAAAATCCCACAAATAACACAGGCTGAAGTTACTGCTGATACATGTATCAGGAGAAGGAGGAAGAGTAATCAAGTTTCTTCTTTTTTTGCTCCATTAATCTGTAAATAAACAATATAGTTGAATCCAGGCATTTTTACTGTGTTGTAAGCAGACGTATTATGAAGGAAACCTTCCTGCAGACAAGCTTGGAACATTTTTGACCAACATTTATAAGGCTGAAAGCTGCTTTGTTGTTCAGGATGCCTCATATTCTTCCCTTCTCCTCCTCAGATCCTAAAGCAGTCCCTGGCCTTGCTCCTGTTGAGCAATAAGTATGAGATTATTTTAGTTAGACAAAGAAATTGTAAGTAAAGGATTAAGAACAAACTATAAGAATAGTTTTGTTACTGTTTTAACACAAGCATTCTATAACAGATTACACCTATGGGAACAAAAATGCCTGCTAGAAAAGGCATTTTTATCCACTGTTACTAAGGGAAATGCAAAAGAGAGACTACAAAGCATTGAATTTAAAGTACTTGGGTTTATCATCTCTCATACCTGCAGGAAAACTCACTTCAAAACCTTTAACACAAAAAGTTCCCCACATACAATGGTGTAGAGGTCTGTTGGTATTTCCTACTCCCACTATTTATATGATTCTGGGATTTTTTGTTAAGATAATTTTCTGTGTGTGGTACTTTAATGCAAAATTCTGATGAAATTAATCTGGAACGCAGACTGAGTTAAATGCATCTTGATTCTCCTTGCATGCAAAAAAAACCCACCTTGCTAGACTTCGAACTTTGCCTCTTGTGTAGTTCATAGCCTGTGCCCCTCTGTGCAGGTATCTGCTAGTTTCTGATGTCCAGAAGAGGGTCAAGTTGTCAGACCACTGTCAATTCAGATTGTTTTAGCACAGAAGAAAGAAAATCAGTGGACTTAGATTATTTTATTAAACCAAGAGCCTAATGAATTTATTTTGTCTTTACAGACTGTTGGGGATATTCTGGAAGTGCGCCAGGATTGGTAATTCTTTTTTTTTTTTTTTTAAATCTTTAAGACTAGCAGTTTTTCTGGCATTATTTATTAGGTCAGTGTTTCCCTGTAGCAATGAAATCCATATATACCCTTTGTCTTAAAAAACTGCAGTTTTACTGTCATGAAATATGGGGGCCAGATATCACTGTCTTAGATCAGCATCATGGAAAGCCTGCATATTCTGATGTCAATTCATGTGTGTGGTGTTACATTTTCAGAAGTCTTTTGCACTTCTTGCCACGTGAAATAACCAGGGGGGTATTCTTATTAACATACAAAGAAATTAATGATTCCTTATAAACTGCAGTCTATTTGGAATGCTAATGGACTACTGAAAAAAAGCCAGATATTTATCTTACATTAATAAAAAACTATGGAATTCATAATGCATTGAGGTTCTGTTTAAGCACAAGTGTATTTTTTTTCCTCTCCTTTCTTTAGTCAGCTTCTGTGCACTTTTAAATTACAGAAAGCTGTTCATGTCAAGTGACATCTGCAGACAGGCTGATCAGCTCTGATTCCTGACATTTTCCCCTAACATTGGTTTTATATTTATTTTAATCCTTATCCTGAATTTATTTTGAGAGGGAAATTGGAATATGCAACAAAAGTTTAGACTCAACTTTTAAGGTATATCCAAGATTTTTAAAAATTACAAACCCATTATCAAAACAGTGTTGTTCAAATTGATTGTTAATGTAGAGCAGAAATTATGAGCTTGTAACTGTAGATCTTCTTACTTGTCATTAAACCTAAAGAAAACCTGTGTTATTCCCTTTTCTGCATTCCCAGGCTTTGAGAGGGGCATGACATACATTTTTTAATCTGTAAAAACAGCATTGATGCAAAAAAAGAGACCCGTTGTTAAAATGATTGCAGATATTGTCCTGTTTAGATAATAGACATAGCAAAACCAATTTTAGTGCTGTAATTGAAAGATACTGGGAAGATGGCAGATGTCAGAAATTGATTTAATTAATTAATGATTAATTAATTCATACCAGTGAAAACAAATGTAAAAATTGAGCTGCTTTAGGGTTTGTTCAAGGTTGAAGAGAATACCTTACCTCACCTTACCTTGCCATCTTCTTTGTATTCTTTTCTATTAGCTATGTTTCTATTAGAGCTTGCATGTAGAGTGTACCAATTTGACTTTCTTTTTTAGACTGAGAGGTGAAAATGGGCTTTGGGGATGATTCCTGTCATTTTGTTTGTGTTAATCACAAAGGCATGTACAAAGCGTAGGCTTCTAAAAATGAAAATATCTCCTGGTTTCCTTTACATTTAACATCCCTAGTATGTTTAAACAACCTTTTCACATGTGCATAAGATCTTAATCGCGGGGAAGTGGTTGCATATTTACAGAGTTGTGCAAAATGACGTTTAATCCTGCCACATGGTGATTTCTCTTTTAAGAAAATTAGGAGCAGAAAAGTATAACCCATATGAATATTGTAATACCCTGAACCGTAGGAGTTGGACTTCCTCAAAATTTATTTTAAACAGATGTGAAACTACAGACATTGGTTCTTTCAGTTATTTGAAGTTTAATTAGATATATGCCAGATCATGCCAACATCTTGTAATGTCACTGTGGCAGGCACTCCTGCTTTTGGGAGCTGTCACTGCAACTATTTTATTTTTTACTTTCTTTCTGTGGAAAGTTTGTTGCTCATGTATTTGAAGGTCCTGCTGGTAAAAATTTTTTTTCATGAGAATTGCACCTTGATTTTAAACTTGGAAGCCTTGGTATTCTTTTTTCTTTAATGGTTCTCTGAAAACTATGTCTCGAGATAAGATGGTTTATAGAGTAAGACAAAACACCTGGCATAGCACAGGGAAATTGAATTTTGTTTAAAGCAAACAGCCCCAGCTCTGTCTTTGTGCTTCTGGATGTGTAAAAACAGGAATCTTCTCACTTTAAAGATAGATTGCAGTGTTAACACTTCCTGACAGTTCTGAGGGCTGGAAGTACCATCCAGTGTTGGTCTCTCCAGAGGGAAGTCAGTGGACCCATGAAGAATAAAGTTTAAGTAGAAGTGTAAAAACACTTGGCTAATAAAGTAGAGGAAGTGCTCATGTAAATAGGTACCAGTCTGGTTAACATTACTATTAACCCCTGACTGTGTTACAGTTCCCCACATAAGATTATTCCTTTTTTTTTTCATAGTTTACTTGGTAAATAAGGCACCTCTGTAACATTTTGTCCTGGACCAGATAGAGGGGAATAGATCTCTCATGATTGCTTTTGACACCAAATATAAGTGGGCTAATGGAGTAAAGTTAACTTTCATCCATGGTGTGCCCTGGAAAAGCTGTGACACCAGTTTGAAACAGTCAGAAACAGAGGTGTCTATGCAACTTCTGTGATCTGTTGACCATTTTTATCATGGAAATGTGTGGGCCAGACCGCCTCCACGTTCTTACAATGTTATATTCCTTTAACAAGTAAAAGAGACAAGCATCTGGCCATCTTCCATAGCATTGCTCCAACCTGGCCCTGGACACTTCCAGAGATGGAGCAGCCACAGCTTCTCTGGGCAACCTGTGCCAGGGCCTCACCACCCTCACAGGGAACAATAATTTCTTCCTGATATCCAATCTAAACCTCCTCTCTTTGAGTTTAAAGCTATTCTTCCTTGTCCTGTCACTACATGCCCTTGTTTAAAGTCACTGTCTTAAAGCAAAGAGCTGCAACTCTGTCTTTATGTAGCAATATCCTACATTTGGGTTTTCCACTCCCATGCATGTTCTTCCTGAACACACAACTGTACCTCTAATAGCATTTCTCCAGCCAGAAATGTTGAATGTGAACTTGCACATGCTGTAGCATAGTTAGCATGTTAGAGTAGGAGCAGCCTGGATCTATTTAGTGACTCCTGAATCTTTCTTTTGGGTTTTTCCCCCTCCCAGGTGAGCGGAAGAGCCCCTACGTAGCCGTGTGCTGTGTTGTGATGGCCTTCAGCATCCTCTTCATGCAGTAGCACCTGGAGAGTGTCCCCTGCTGCCAAACAGCACAGTTTGGTAGAGCTCCTGGCAGGAAAAGATGGGAAAGTGTCACCAAGTCTCCTCGCACATGATGGACCCCCCGTCTTCCGGTGGACACCCCCTGAAACACACCATCGTGTGCAGTATTAGATCACAACCTAGATGACATGTGCTTGTTAATGTTGAGTCAGCACTGATGTAACTCTTGAAAGGTATCTCTTCTAACCATAGCAATAAGGTCACCCTTGAAAGAATAAAGAACATTGTGATTTTAGCATGTGTTTATCAAAGTATTTTTAGTTCTTGCTGTCTCAACAGTTCCTCTTGTTTTGCGAGTGATAGCCCTGTTCTCATTCTAAAAATACAACCTCCAACCTGTTATATTCAGCTATTTGTTTTTAAACATGTCAATATGAGTAAAAGCAGGGACAAAAACTGTAGGGATGTCTGATGAGCTGCTGAGAAGGCACAGATATGGGACTTGAGACACCTGGGCTGCTCTGTGTAAAATATCACATTTATTCATTTTTAGAGTTTTGGGTCTCAGGTAGATCAGTCCCCAGCTTTTTTCAAGATGGTGAGAAAAGAATTCTAAAGGCTCTGCTGCTGCTGTTGAGTGTAATAGAAGATTTCTAAATCAGCAAGATGAACAGTTAGCTGCAGATAAGGAAGTTGCATGTCACAATATTCTAAAGGTTGAAGAAAACAATTAGATTATACTCATTACTAATAGAGGTTAAATTACTTTTAGTAGTACATGCCATTAGCATTTATTTGTTAATTTTGCACACTTTCAGTGATCTAGTGACTTCTTTAACAATGCCTGGTGGGTGTGAGCACATCAGACAGCTGTGACTTCATACTGACTGCGTTTGGGAGAGTTGTCTGTCAGCAGAATTTGTTGTTGTTCTTAGGTTTGTGATCAGAGTGAACAAAGCTGACAGTAAAACACACTGAAAGGTATGTCAACTGTTGTCATTCTTGTTTGAGAAACTTGTTTTCATCAATCCAGATCACCCTGCAATTAGGAAAAAAGGCAATTATTAGTTAAGACCTTTGAATTGTCTCACATGTATCTGCATATCTAAGTCACCATCAGAATTACTCATCCAAAACTTTTCTACTCTGGAGTCAGGAAACATAGATGTCTCCAATTTAGGCCAAATAAATACCCCTGTCCGTAAACCAGGCGGGTTCAGAGGAATACAGAGCTGTAGGACAGTGACCATTCTCTGTACATATATAAGCTTTGAATTGTGCAGGAGATCTGGGGAGAGGCAAAATCTATTCCTGTAACTTTACCTATGGATACTGCTCCAAACATGGCATCAAAGCAGCACAATTTTGGATTTCGAAGGTACTAAACAGGGGGAAGGGAAATTCCTATGGCATCTTGGGTTTTGACTGTCAGGTGCATACACGTTCAAAATACGCAAAGAATCATCTGGTAACTTTTTATATTAAGCAGCTATATTCTAGTTATTACTACTTAAATAATGACATTTTTATGATATTCACACATTTCCAACTCATCCAACACTATTCTAATTATCAGATGAATTCTTAATAATCTCTTGTGTTCAGGTGTGAATATCAGTGAAACAACACAAGGAAATTTTTTATTCTGAGAAACTGAAAACTATTGACATGGACGCACTGTGTTGCAAAAACCTTCCCTTCCCTGTTCACATTTTATCGTGTAAGAAGTTCAGACAAACAGGCATCTTCCTGTTTGTCATTTGCTGTTCAAACTTTAACAGTATTTCTTATACAGCAGTTCCTCATTGTGGCCTAAATGCACGTCGTTCATGGATACTTCCTAGTTTGGGATTTTTTTTCATTTTCCCCTTTAAAGGACATTTGCAGGTTATTCATAATGTCCTACCTTCATTTTTGCTCAACAAAATTTTCTGAACATAGGATCTTTAAGCTGTGACAAACTGCAGTTGTTTTGAAATCAATGCTTCAGGCAGGTGTTTGCCTCGGGATTAGTTCTTTGTTTTCCAAAAGTTTGGAAAGAATTTCTGTGAAGAAATTGATATGTCATCTCTTTTAGTAATGGCCAGTCTTCGCGAGCGAAGATTTGGGAAAGGTCATTAACCCTTCGAGCCTGCGCAGTGGATTTTTTAGGTGAGACACAGCGTGCGCTGAACTGAGCCCACCCTTTAATCCTGAGGTTCATCTGCCGGGGCCGAGTGAAACTCGGACAGTGGCAGTGAGGTCCCCAGGACGTAGGTTTGTTTAGAGTGACCTTCTCTTAGATGGATTGCCTCACAGGGCTAACGAGCTCCACCTGCCCGGGGGGCCGGGAATCGAACCCGGGTTGCAGCGGTGAGAGTCCTGCACCCTAACCACTAGACCACCAGAGGCCCCTCTCTTTTAGTAATATATGAATAAAATACTGTTTTCCCCAGTTAGAACCTTAAAACCATTTTGCTTTCTTTTTCTCATGCAAAAGAGAGATCAGAAACTAAGACTACCTGGATATTTGACCAAGGTGTAAATGCTATGATAAGGAAAGGGAAGGTGTAACTTTGGGCGCGTGTACTTGATAAAGCCTTAGCACAAATCATCTTTGAACTCTGTAATTTTCGAAGAGCAATAAATAAGTTCCAAAAGAGCTCAGCCAGAAGTGTTGTTGGGGAAAATAGTCTTTCCTTGCACTGAGCCTTTGCTGTGAGTTCCAGACTGAGCAGGGAAGTGAAATGTTTACTACCAAATTATTTAGGTGCTAAAGTAGCCTAAAATGGCAGTTGCATGGTTGCAGAGTTTGACATAAGTTGATGAAGGAGATAAGGGCTGTCCTAGGTGACCAAGGAAACAGCAGCAGGAATTCCTGGCTGGGAGACAGGAATTTGCAATCACAGCAAGTCTGTACACCTTCATCCTGTGTGGAGGTGCTGTGACTGAAGCTGTAGTCGTACCTACAACTGTGCAAAAGTATTTCCACGTTGGGACTACATCCTTTTACCTAAACCGCATAATGGATATTGAAACAGAACAGGTTCTTTCTTGAATACACCGAGTAATTTATACCCTTGCATGTACTTGCTGTGGATTAATGCTATGTTAACTTCCATCCACATCTGCACTCTAAATCACTCAAATTCAAAGCAGGGATTTGGGAAGGCTAAATTGGAAATCAGTTATAGCCATGTTGGGAAATGAGTAAAGCATGAGTAAGAGATGGAATCACTGTAAAGGTTTGATACTCTGGAGAGACTGATAAGCAACTGGACAGACGTAGCTGGTGGAGGAGGAAACACAAAGTGGAATCCAAGAATGACTCGAATATTTCATGTTCTTGGAACAATGTTGTTCTTTGAATGCCCTTTCCACCTCCTTAACCACAGCCAGTGAGCAGTGGAAATACACTGTCACCAAGAGCTGAAGTTACAGTGTGGTGGAGAAAATAATTGCTCTGTTAGTGCTCTGAGGCTTTTATTCTTCCAGTTTGTTCATACTGGCATCAGTAGGAGAGCCCACTGTCTAATGCTTAGAAAGGGTCTTCATGATCCAGGGATTCCTTCTCCCCTTCTCCCTTTTCTGCCATAACTACTCTCTACAGAAAAGAAATCAGAAAGAAAATAAAATCAACATCTTCCTAATGATTTAAAATGCAAACCATGGTAAAAACCACCAGGAGCCAGGAAAGTGTGATCTAAACCTGCTTCTCATACTCACGCAGAGACTTTGCATTATCTCGTCAAACCATTCCCAGCTAAGGAAGGTTTTCCAATCTGTTTTTTTTCCCCTTCCTTTTCTCTTGTTTTACTCGAGCATTGTTAATCATTCCATGCACAGTTGGTGAGTGCTTTCAACATCCATTGGGAGGCCCATATAGGTTCCACATGTATTTTTATGGCACTTGGCTAGCTAGAAAAGCAGTTTTCCTTCAGCTCATGTAATTCAAAGTAATCATAATGCAGAATACGGAAGATACATCTACACACTGAAAAACAGGTTTTGAACGTGCAGCCTGAATTGTTTACTTGACTACAGGTCTTTTATTTTATATATAGCACCTTTTTTCATGATGCCCTGAGGATATAAGGCAAAATGTGTGGAGAAATAGAGTCATTCTGCAAGACCTGCTAACAGCTGGGAAAAAAACACATTCTTTTAGGCAGGGAGGATCTTTCTCAGGTCCAACATAGACAATGTCACATAAAGAACTAACCTATACTCAGTATTTAATTTTTTGACTCTGTTTCACATCTGAAGGGCTTGTGTGCCCACAGGCACATCTATATTTTTCAGTTAATCAGTTTCTGACAGGATTTAATGAATCTCCAGAGTTTTTGCCTAAATTCCATGACCTGTTCATTGGCTCATAGATCACGGGTACATGACCTGTCACTTCACAGTATACCCTTGTCTCTGCCTGTTTGACAGATGGAGCCCAAGCTCCTCTTAGGAAACATCAGCCAGGCTGAGCCTTCACTCAAGCTTCAGAAACTTTTACAGTAAGATAGCCTTTAGCACTGCAGCTTGCTTATTTCCTCCTACTTTACCAGGAGCTGTAGGAAGATTGTCCAGCAATTCCTTAATCTGAATAAAAAAGACCTTCCAAAAGAGTGTGTTATTAACTCACGTAATTCTACCTGGTGTGGGAGGGAGATACCAACATTTTCTCAAGGACTTGGGTATAAACATTTCCAATGACACAGCTACTCCTGCCAGCCCCTGGTATGTCAGCAGAGAGGATAATTACTTAAGGAGTGAGAAAGTCACTAACTCCTCTGTCAAATTCAAAACTTTCTGTGAGAGCATCCCATGGTAACACATCGTTTCCGTTGCTTGAAAGGGCTCTTTGGAAGCTGTTCCACGGGAAAAGAGGTTTTCCCTCCAGCTCAGCTCTAAGTGGGAAGCACTCAGCGTCTGTGCCCAGCTGGAAGCATATCCAGCTGCCACAACATTTCAGTAAATTCCCATGTTTGTGTAGTTCAGCTGTAGACAAATTCACCATTTTGTGTAGGCCCAATTAAACTATATGATCTCTTTTTCAATACAGTGTAAGCACACATAATCTAAACACCTACTTGATGTCCTCTGCATCACCTATTTACATCATGCATAAATAGAGGAACCTATCACATCACTCATTCATGACAGCACTTACCTTTGACAAACTAGGTGATTAAAATACTGTATTTCCCCCTAAAGGAAGACCAGGAGGTTTTAAAGGGGTAAAATTCTATATGGTTTCATTTATTCTGGAAAAGACTTGTTTTAAAACAAAAAAGACTTGTTTTTAAAGTGAAGTCAAGTCAGGTCAAAATATAAAAGTACCCTTTTAAATTCTAAAATCTTCAGCAGCTGGTCATTCCTACATGCAAAAACTTAAATAACCTTTCAAGGCTAATGAGAACTCCAACCAAATGACAGATGTATTTGGACATAAATGTCACACCCAGTGGAATTAAAAGGAAATAAATAGTAATTTAACAGTGTTGGCAAGCTGCGTTTTTGACTGTGTAGCACCACCAGCATATTTTACATGTGTATCATAGTCATGAATAAGCCAGAGCAGACACACATTCACAGACCAGTTTTGATTTCCAATAAGGCTACATGTTCATTTTCTTTCCCCCACCCTTTTCAGCTAATAAGGGAGCCAAGGGAACAAACTGATCCTCGTCTCTTTGGAACAAATGTTACCTCCAGATTCTCACGATTTATCTTCACAGGCTGGTAAGACTCCAGGACACAGGGGAAAAAAAAATCCTTTCCTAATGATAAATTATTCCTGACATTTGAATTGCTTGTTATTTATTACAGACATAAAACCCTGATACCAAAGATGGCACTTAAAATTATCATCATCACTAGTGATGCGCCTGGGGCTGGAGGGCTCGAGCTGAGCTCCCTGTTCAAGGGAGTTTTCTGAGCATGCTAAAATAGTCAGTGAGTTCTTTCCCACACCACTGCCATGCACAGAACATGCCCCTGCTTTCCAGGGAACATGTTCTGACATCCATCTGATAGTTTAATGATACCCCTCTTTAAGAGACCAGAGGCACAGAAAAGATTTTTGTTTCTGAATTCATGGTGACTTCTGGAAATAATAAGAATTGTTTCCTCCTCTTCACAAGGAAGAACAAACCCTTTGAATCTAGCTGCTGCAGGTCACAGCTTGATCGGTTTGTTTGATCATATTAATGGAATCAGAAACACAGAATGGTTTGGGTTGGAAGGGAACTTAAAGCTCATCCAGTCCCACCCCCTGCCATGGGCAGGGATGCCTTCCACTAGCCCAGGTTGCTCCAAGCCCCGTCCAACCTGGCCTTGGACCCTTCCAGGGATGGGGCAGCCACTGTTTCTCTGGGCCTCACCACCCTCACAGGGAACAATTTCACTTCCAGGGACAGGAAGTCCACAATGTCCCTGAAAAACTCCTACTCAGATTTTCATGTTTGCTCTTCCAACCTTTCAGACTCCTTCCTTCCCTACTAACACATGGAAGGCTTTCTCCTTTGTCCAGTAGCAAACACAGTGACACAGATTTTGAAAGAAAACTTCCTCTAAGCAGTGCTCTTCTCTCGTTTACTGGTCTTAATGCAGGAAGAGTTGGTCTATAAAGTAGCATCATCCTGCTCTTCATTTCACATACATCCATAAAATTTTGCATACACGAACATATGTAGAAACTTCTTAACCAGGATATGTAGTGTGGTGTTGAAAATGGTGCCCCAATTTCTGCACAAAATTGAAGTCGTAGTTCTTCTGTGCCCTGTGGCACTGGGTGCTCCAGTGTGGTGTCAAAATTTCCTCCCCTTTCCCTCTCAAATTACAAAAAGGGTAACTGAGCTGATAAGCCCCAAAACTTTGGGGGAACCTAAACAGAGATATTTACCCAGCCACACCTGGGTAGATACCACACCTGGCTGCTCAGTCTGTGTCTGCCAAGGAAGAGTGTTCCCTCTCCAGAAGCAGAAATACAAGATCTAATTAAAAAAGGGAGGAAGACCCAACTGGTTAAGCTCTCTTCATCGTTCCTTCCCAGTTATCATCTATTTTCCACTCCTGTTTTTGTGCAGTCCTTTCCTAGCACAACACGCTGCAACCACGAGATCAAGGCTTTTCATGCATTTCCCTGTTTTTCCTTTCTGTAGATTTGAGGTAATGATCTTGCTGTCCTGCAGACCTGTTGGAATGATTCAATATGTGCTCACAAGAATCATAACAGTATAGGCTATTCCCTGAACTCCCTTTAGACCACTCATCCCACATTTGGAAAATATGTTTCAAAGGAAGAAAAGGACACAAGCCACAAAAGTGCTCCCCATTACAAGTTTATTTTATTTATTTAGTATGCCTTGGTGAGGGGCTCTGAGTCGTGCACAAACAAACAGATCCTGTTGCTCCTTGTCATGATAAAGTACAACATAATGCACAAAGAAGTGCTCCAGTGCCCCGACCTGAGTGCGAGAGTGGAAGCTCCATCCTCTTCACTTCCATTACAGAATAATTCACTGTTTTTGAGGACCCATTTATCAACTCCTTGACGAGCTCAAATTGTGTCCTAACAAGCCCAAAACCACCCCCCCCTCATCAGTATCAGGGTTCAGAATCCAGATGGAGAAGTAGGAAACCAAAAGAGCCTTTAGAGACCCATTTTACCACCATTGTAAACGATGTCTGACCACAGAGTGCGTCTGCTGTACTCCATGTCCTGCAAGTGTTGATCTGAGTTGGTTATGCTCTGGACCTCCTTAACTTTAGCATTTTCCCCCACAGCTCTTCCTGAGGCATCTCAAGTCCATGGGGATGGTTTTGAAGTCAGTTTGCCAGTCCCTGATCAACCACAGACTCTCTGCTTCAGAAAGATCAAAATACCCAGTGAAGATAAGAGCAAACAAAAAAAAACAATGGCATGGACTAGATTTTTATGCTGCTTCAGTCACAGTCAAAGGGTAGGAGCAGTCCCCAGATAGGAGGGGAGTATCCAAGGCTAAGGAACATGAAGGACCGTGTCTCCCCCAGAGCTCACTGCCTCGTTTTCCAAATCATGGAATAGCAGCTGTGGGTTGGCAGTATGCAGGGGGATACTTGATAATATTGGGGATGTTATGCCCCAAACCTCGGGTCCAAAGCCTTCCCAATTGCTTCCTGATGTTTAGACATTGTACCTTTCACCTAAGCCCTGCCACAGCCAGGACAGCAAACTCTAGAGAACTTGCAGAGAGGTTTTTTATCAGTAGTGTGCACTAGTTCTGAACACGCAGTTTGAGTGACCTGGGAGACAGTATTTCAGAATTCTTTCAGCCCTGTGTAAAATTTCATGTGTTTAAAGCACAAATCTCATAGCTTATAACTATGCCTGAAATCAACCACTTCGGAGGAAAAAAATCAGTGGTGGAAAACAACTTTAGTGAGAACATGAGGATAAATGAGATTAGGTAACAACACTACCAAGCATGAAAATAGAAAATTAAATTCCATGGTTTTCTTACAGCTGTGGTGAGCATCAAGTTCTCTTGTCTTAGAAACACAGAATGGCTTGGGGTGGAAGGGACCTTAAAGATCATCCCATTCCACCCCCCTGCCATGGACAGGGACACCTCCCAGGTTGCTCCAAGCCCCATCCAACCTGGCCTTTGACACTTCCAGGGATAGGGCAGCCACAGCTTCTTTGAGCAACCTGTGCCAGGGCCTCACCATCCTCATAGGGAACAATTTCCTCCTAATATCTTATCTAAACCTACTCCCTGTCAATTTGAAGCCATTCCCCCTTGTCTTGTCACTCTAGGCCCCTTGTAAACAGTCTGTCTCCATCTTTATTGTGGGCTCCCTTTTGGGTGCTGGAAATAACATTTCTTATACACCTTCCAACCTCTTCAGGGAAAGCAGCAAGGTCCCATCCCTATTCAACCCAAATTCACTCCTGGAGCTGTTTCACCCATAACACTGAACAAGGTGCAGGACAGCTGAGAACATTGGTATGCCAACACCTTGTTCCTATACCAACACAGGCAGCAGCACCATTTCATCTGCCAGTGCTGCTGAGGCTGCCTGAGGCCACAGATTTGGACAAAGGTAAGTGAAATCTGCTTAGACAATAATAAACCTGCAAATTTATACAATAGCAAGACCCAAAGTTTAGCAGTAGGCATTTGGACTTTCTTTTTATCCCTCTAAATTCAGTTCTAGAAGCTACATTGCAACGTCTGATCCTTGGAAGTGACTGAGCAACTTCTACTGTAGTTCCTTTTATATTTAAAAAGACTCTATTTTTTTAACACTCAATCTTGAGCATTTTGAACATGGAATAATTCATTTTAAAACCACTTCTTTTTATAACATACCACTCTGTTGATGGGGGAACTGGCATAGAGACAAATAGAGACAAAGCAGGTTGGTTTAGTTTTCTACACCTTATGCAGTTCCAGTTCTAGAGGAGCCAGGACCTATTAATTTTCACTAAGTAATAGTGATATCACATTCCCTAAATAGTATTTTTAGGGAGAGAGAGAGGGGTATATTTGCTGAAAGAGTGGGACCTACTCAGAGGTCTATCCAAGCTGATTGAAACTGACCTTAGTCCTTTAAACAACTATAACTCAAATACTTTAAAAGCTATTTTATCAATTTATCACAATTATAATTTAAATTACCAGGACTGTGCTATTCTGCTATGCTGCTGCCACAGAATTTGTCCATTTCCACCTTCCAAGCTGTTATTTCTCTATTGCATTCCCACCTGGAACAAATTCACTTGGGATGCCTGAACAAGCTTTACTTCCAAAAGCTGTTGGTTTATTCTCATGAAGGCTTCATTCTTAGAAATAAGACCCTTATCAACACTTTCTATCTCAGAAAAAGCATTAGTACTCCCTATTTCAAAATAAAATATTTTAGAGGTAAAAGAAAACTTTTCAATGTAAATGTAAAGAAGAATACTGCTTCAAAATGTCTACAAAATTTACAGTTCACAAATGTGAGTGATACTACCAGATAACGCTCAATATATAATAATGACAATAGAATTATGTCCAACTGGACACTGTCACTCTTCCAAAAGTGCTAACTAATCTTGGCTGTCCCTGTGATTTACAACATTGCTAATGGAAGTAGTTTAGTAACATGCCCTGGCAAACAAGAGCTTGTGCACTGGGGAGAGGGAGAAATATCCTGCACTGGAGGGAAAGTATGTGCTTGCTGAAGGGAAGAAAGAGCACATAAACATAAAACACACAAATAGATTTAAAACACTGTGGATTTTCCTCTCTGTTTCTGAATATCCATTAGTGAGTATATAAATTAGACTCACTTGTACTTAGAATTAATGTAAAAACTGTTGATGTCTGAAATATCAAGACCCAAATAGGACTAAAATAATTTTAAGTTGTATCTTGGGTCTCTCCTTCAACTGATCCAAAATTGTCCCAACATCACTCATGTCAGAGATGCCTTCTGAACCCACTTAGCCCCCTTTTTTTCTGTTTTGTGACAACAATGCTCTATTTTGAGATAATAGTGCTCCATTATTTTTATACTTGGAAGCCTCTCTTTTCTCACAGTTCCTTTTTCATGTGCAACAATTCCTTTTCCTCAGACACTGGATTATCACCAATTTATTCCTGCAGGATAGCTCACATAACACTACTTCTGCTAAATCTAATAGAAATAGCACCTCACCTGAAATTGTCACACCTGTCAGGTTATTTGCCCAGCATTTTCCTCCCTTTCTGATTTAAAAACAAACAGCTATTGATGTGTACAAGGTAGATACTCAATATTGTTGCCTTTCTAGCTGTGACACTGGCGAAAGAATACTGGTTTGGTTTTCTCGGGAATTAGTTTTTCTTGACCATTGTTTCTGGTTCTCTTGGCTCCTGCCTGGTTGCTCCATTCCACAAGCAGCCTGAAAGGTAGACACGAGGAAAACTGTGAGGCCACAAGGGAAATCAAATGGCATAATTACAAATTACACAAATAGTAAATGAAAGTCTTTCTGTCCTTGGGCCTTTTACATTTATAAAGGCTTGGGTGACTAATTGAATCTGCAGAAGTAGATCTGTTTCATAACAGAAAGAACAGTGAAGAGACTAGAAAGAGGAGAATATTCCTCTTTCCTGTTACATCTGGTTGAAAAAGAGTATTTTTTTTAGGTAAACATGAAAAAGGAAATAAAAGAGGACTTTTCCACTAAAAAAAGAGATTATTATGGAAGGGGTAGGGAGTAAATCAAACCAGAAAAAGATGCTGCCAGCCTGCACAAATGTTATGGCTGATTGTCAAAATTCAGTCAAGTAGGAGAACAAATACATGGCTGCTGGTCTCTAACGAGAGTCTGCAGTACTTAGCAGATGACAAAGCAAATGACCAGCTTGTCCTTCACTGTGGGTGAACTGTGATCCATAGAATTATGGGATCGAGGTTGGAAAAGACCTCAAAGATCATGGAGCCCAACCATTAACCCAGCACTGCCAAGAACAACACTAAACCATGTCACTCAGCACCATGTCTGCACGGCTTCCTTGTCCGTACACAGGATAGAAGACATCCCTGGTGCTGTGCAGCAGTAGGGATCAGGTAAAACAGCAAAACTTAAGAGGCAGTCATTCTCTCAGCCAAAAAAAAATGTTGTTTCTGCTCTTTTCTTCTTTTAAACATCATCTGGAGAGGGTTCACATTCACGGCTCCCTCTGGTTCTTCAGCCCCCGGCTCTTTGCAAACAGCAAGCTGGCTGCCACATTGTGCATAACCAGTAAAAAAAGGCAGATTTGCACTCCATACAAAAGTCAATTGGCCTTTGTTCATCAAATGTCTTTTTGCTGCTAAAAGCTTTCATCACTTGCTTTTAGGTAATGAAGGACATGCAAACTGCAGTGCAACCTTACCAATCTCATGGAGAGCTTGAAAGTCAGGTGCCCAGCTGTCTCTCAGAGACACACATGCAGAGAGGGACATGAATTATTATTTTGGAGGTGCTGTAGAGGTGCCTAAATTCTCACATTTTAAATTAAAACCTCTGCTAGCAATGTGGCAAAAGAACCAGATCCACAGGCTGGTTTGTTGTTCCCACATGACTGTGATAAGGCAATTTGGACAAAGTCCAGCCTCATGCTTAGGTTTTAATTTTGTCAGGACAACAGAGTGGCTGTGCCACATTGCTGTTGCAAGATGAACTGAAAAAAAAATATGTTGAAGAACATCTTAAGTCATAAGATATTCTTTGCCATGTTTTAAGGCAAGGTTGGATGGGCCTTGGAGCAACCTGGTCTAGAGAAAGGACCCCTTGACCATGGCAGGGGTTTAGAACAAGATGATCTTTAAGGTTCCCTTCTAATGCAAACCATTCTGTGATTCTGTGATTCATATCACATTTACCTATCATAGACATTTATCTGGAGATCTGGGCTTTAAAGCAAACAATTTCAGTGTTAAGAGTTCATACACATTTCCAAAGTTTTTAAACCATTATGTCTTTTTTGGTTGAAACTATACTCAAGCTTCAGATTAAGTGTAGACTATGAACCACATAAATCAGCATCTTCAGCAGACTACAATGGACCTCAGAAAAAGCAGGACTTTGCCCTTCATTCATGGCAGGGTATTGGAATGAGATGATTTTTGAAGGCCCGTTCCAACCCAAAAAATTATGTGATTCAATTATATGATTTGCATCAGTATTGTGTTTGGCACTACCATTTCAGGTTTTATTCCTCAGTTTAAAGACAATTTTTGAAGATATTTGTTAGCATCACAGTCACATCTGCATATGTCGCAGCACTTGTGAAAATCCCCACCTGTGTGCCCCATCTGATGATTTAACTGATAAAAAGTGTAGTAGATACTACTGTGGTTGGCTACCCTATGGCTCCATATGCTCCTGTGTGATTCCCCATATGCAATAAAATTTCACTTGTTTGCTCCTTATGAATAAAACACTGAGTTCACTTTAAAATCTGACCTTTTTCAGTGTTTTTCTTCCCCCCTGCTTGATCTCTTTTGTTATCCTCTTCACAGAAAATGTGTTTAAAAGTTATGGTCATTTTTGCAAATCTCTTTGATTCAAGATTTTTGAAAATGCTAAATAAGACAAGGTAGAAAATAAAGATCAATATAACCTGCAAAAGACATAAGGAATGTCTCCAGCAGAAGATGTTATCTTAGGTTAAGTGGAATTAATCCCAACCAGAGACAACCACTGCCACTTTATAAGGCTGGGGCCAGACATGGACATTTGGGTAACAGAAACCACACAAGGCACCTGAAGCCAGGGCAGGTTTCTGATGAAACACTGTTTATGATTGAGGTGACAAGAGCTGGATTTCTTCCTCTTCCTTTTTCTCATGGAAAAAGTTGCATTCTGAAGTGGATTTTGTTCTAAAGCAGAACACACCAGGTTGTGGGGGAAAAATAATAAATATTTAAAAAAACCTCTCTATGACAGAGTAATCTGAAAAATTTTGAGCAGCTGAAGAGATAGATAAAGCCAGAGACTTGGCAGTCTTGGATGGAGAATGGGTAAGCATGGAGAAGTCTCAGAGAATCAAGATTGCAAGTGGCATAGTCAATTTTAGTGTAAAGGCCACTTATGTTTCATTGAGGAAACAGTCAGGAAAAATAATCCCACTACAATCAATCCTTAGCCTCACTTTGATTAACCAAGGTAAAGTGCCTTGATGAGGAAAGTGGTAAGAAACAAGGTCCAAGTCCTAAGCAGAAGGAAGGCACAGCTTCATGTGCTTTTTCCTTATAACGAAGCCTAAAAAGAGTTCCAGACATACAAACTCATGAAGAACTCCCAGAAACCTTTTATACATTTGAAAGCAATTTTTCACAAATGTGCCCAAAGTCTGGGGAATGCAGGAAAATTGAGGCTTTTTGCCCCAGCTACAATCTACAGCCCCCGTGTTTCAGAACAAAAACGAGATTTGGAAGGAATGGAAATAACAGCTGAAGTGCCAGATTTCCTTGGAACAACAAATCCCCACTGGAACACAAACAAAGCTGCAGTGATTTGTGCTGCCGACATAAAAGGCTCCTCACCTAAGAGCGCCTAACAACCCCTTCCTCCCTGCAGCACAGAGCTGGCAGGAAATTCCAGATATCCGAGGAGCTGACCTCCCGAAATGAAAGCTGCCATTCAGAACCAGCCTGTGGAAGGTAACAGCACTGAAATTTAGCATCTGAGCAATACCTCTGTCACAAAAGCTTTTAGGTTTCATCTTGGTGGGATTTTGGCGTAGGAAAACCAAAGTTCACATCTGGGATTCTGGAGTATTTTGTCAAATCTAAATGTATCAATATTCATTTTTGATTCTGATTTCAATTTTCTTGTGTCTATCAGAGGCATTTCTTATACGGGGAAATGCAGTAAGACTGGGATCACACTGTATTTGAAGAAACATCCAGCATGCTTCATGCTCTTTTCTTTCCCCTTTTTTTTTTTTTATAGCCAGCCTTCCCAAGAGAAGATGAGTGTTGTAGTGATTCATGAACATCCACACAGCAAAGACTGGAAAAAAAACCCCTGGTGTAACAAACCTGCAGATAATTCTGAACCCTAGAATTTCAGATTGTTCTATTACCAGTATTTTCCTGGCCATTTTATTTATTTAAAATAATTTTCTCAATTATTTTCTACAGTAAATCTTACTCCAAATGATATACAGGGAAAAACATTTTGGAGTATAAATCACTATACCAAGCTTCAGGATATGGAGCTCTAGAGTGAATCCACCAATGATCTGTGACTGGGGAGGAGTCTGAGTAGCAGTTTTCAGTCTTGTGGGAGTTAAAGTGGAAAATTATGTGATACCACCATTAGGACATATGTATCCAAAAATATTTGAGATTTATTCTGGGGAAAAGCTTTCCCAAAATAATGCAAGTTCATAGTAATTTCAGATGACAAAGGTGTCAGTCTCATGTACCAGCACTGAAATCCATTTATAGTGTAGATTCGCATGCTTAACTTCAGTAGTTGGTTGTTCTTAACTAGTAGGAAAACTACATGTACCTACCATTTTTTATTCATCTTGTCTAGTTCATCAGCTCCTTCAGCTTTAAAATCATAAAAGGTGGGTGTTTCTTTTTCCATGCCCTTACTAAAATTGCAGCTTATCTCTACTTTCCTGCTGCCTCCATCTAGTCATCTTATTAAAGAATTTTCCACATTGTCTGAAAAATGAAGTGGTAAAAATGTACAGAGAAATTAATCAAAGGTAAACAAAGGTATTTACAGGATGGAGCTGCTTTATGGTATTCTTAGGCTGTTTATTATAAAGCATATTTCCTGGTGAAGAAAACCCCTCTATCTAAAAGACAACTTGGAAGCACAGACAGGGAATGTAATCATGATTTCTGCTGTATCCTTTCAATGCACAATAAACCTTTTTAATTTTTAACACATTTTTAGATTATGTAAGACAAGAAAGAAAATATTTTTTAATATTTCATATATAGAATATTTAAGTTTTCTGGCCAAAATTGCTAAAGCCTAATGTCAGATGTCAATGGCATGAACTCTCACAGACATTCTTGGCTTTCTCAGCAATGACACAGCTTTCCCATCCATATATTGAGCAGCTATTAATTAATGCTAAGGTGTTAGTGGAAATAATTAGCACCAAACTTCTTATTGAATGTTTTTTAAGCAATAGGTAATATTTTTTTTAGTATTTTTTCAGAGAAGAGTGGCTCAGCAATATGCATTATTATTGTGGCCATTGTGTCATGTGGACTGCTCTCATGAGATGGGTTTGAGAAGAGATCATGGCAGATCTAAGTCAAACTCTAATCTAAGTCCAGATCTAACCTTTTTCTGGCCAAGATTTTAAAAAGACTCTTAAGAGTAAAAATGATATCATATGATGATTTGCTCTATTATTTCAGACACGCAGGAACTCATGCTAGCAAAAGTAGTTGCATGACTTCTGTCACTTCAAAATGTGAATCAACTTCAGATTTATTTTCTTTAATAACTGAAAATAAATAGTACTGTGCCATGATTTACCTTATTGCCACGAGCAAATTGAAACAGGATTTAAAACATAACATGTCAATATCCCAAACATGGCATAATAGCAAGGAAAAAAAAAAAAGCCTTCTTTAAAGGGGAAACTGATTTTCTAGTGTACAGGAAAAATGCTAAAGGAGTTTTAACTGCAATTTTATTTTGGTTTTTGGACTGTCAGAAACTCTTTCACAGGACCTATCATAAGAGACTACTGATAAAAGCCTTGTGGGCACAAGGTGAAGGGCACAGCTCAGCCATGGGTCAGGACCTGCCTGTGCAGTGGAGGAACAAGAGCATCCACAGACACAAGAGATAAGATTAACAGGGTCATTCGCAGGAGCCTTGTGCTGGAAGAGTTAGGCAGAAGATAAAATACAATTATTTACCTTAGCTGAATATAGTGATGCTTGCAGAAGATTTCTGAACACCCAAATGCATGAGAAATAAAAGGTGTTCTGGAAGGCACTACCTGACCTACTCACAGACCTCACCATTCTGAGATACAGGAGATTGATTTCCTCCATATCGTACTCACAGGAAATACATCCACAACATTCATCCTTCCCTTATTTCTGAGCTCTTAAAAGGTTCCAAACCCTACAGGTGAACATCAGTATGCACGTGATGCACAAGAGTTACATTTTGACCATCATTTTCCTGTGCATTTAGGTTTTTCCCAAGCACCTCTTACTTGATTCTCATCCAGCAATAGAAGGTATTTATACCTTCCTTTTGTTAGCCTAAATAACTTGCTCCTTTGGACCAGCTATTTTTTTCCCATTCTTGGCTCCAGCCCTCACCTCAGTGAGTATTATAATGTTTAGGAAAAGAAATCCAGCTGGTGGAACGAAGACTCTATACAAATTAAATGGGAAACTTGCAGCATGTCAGTTTTTTATCTAAACAGCATTTAAGTCTGGATTACAAAACTACTATGGCTTCAAGATTTAATTTATAGGCACCTCTGACAAAAGACACTGAAAATTGTGAGGATATCTATTCTATCTCGAAGTACCTAAGACAGTATCAGCCTAAAACTAGGGGCATCTAATGGCTGGTATATGAGAGACATAAAAGTCTCCTGTTCTCGTTGCCTTCTCTTCAAGCTCATTTGTGCTTTACACGACATATCAGAGGCTGAAGCCTTCTGCATTTGGGAAATTTCTTTTCCCAAAACAAGTCCCTCAAGTCCTCTTTGGGTCTCCAAAGAATTTATTGCCATGAAAGAATCATAGAATCACAGAAGGGACCTTAAAGCCCATCCAGTCCCACCCCCTGCCATGGGCAGGGACACCTTCCACTATCCCAGGTTGCTCCAAGCCCTGTCCAACGTGGCCTTGAACACTTCCAGGAATGGGGCAGCCACAACTTCTCTGGGTAACATGTGCCAGGCCCTCACCATCCCCACAGCCAAGAATTTCTTTCCAATATCCCATCTAAACCTGCTCTTTTCCAGTTTAAACCCATTTCCCCATGTCCTAATCCAAACAAAGATGACCATCTTGCCCATTTTGAGCTTTGCCCAAAAAAGTTCTTTCGTGTGAGTCAAAACATGAAAGAACTATTTCATCTGGAAGGTTCTTAATATTTTTTACAATACGTAATACCTAAATGGTAATTTGTAAAAATTATTCTCTGAATAGAAACTTTATTTCATCGTCTATCAAGGTTTTAAATAATATATAACAGCAGCTTCTTGAGGGTTTTGGGGTTTTTTCCATTCTTTCTCTGCCTTCTTTTTCTTCCTTGGCATAATAATGCTTGACAAGAAATCTAGAGAGAAAATTATAATTACATTATGTCTTTTTTATCTTTACTGGAATATAACATAACACTAAAAAATGTCTTTAAATTAGGTTTTAGAAAGTTAAAAAGAAAGGACTGTGAAGGAATTGGAAGACTCCCACAGAAGCTTTATAGGAAGTAGTGCCAATCACATTTACATTGTTGGGTTTACATTAACAGTCCCTTTTAAGATGGTGGGAAATTCACACCACCACTTATTCCTAAAGTATAAAATCCTACACTGAGGGAAGGACAGGCATTTTCATGGAAAGCATCAGGGTTTCACTCAGAATGTGTGATATCTGTCAAAGGTATGTAATATTTGGAATTTCCTACGAAATTTCTTCCTCCCTTCCAACTGCCCACATGGGTTTCCATCAGCTCACTGGTTTTGGTACTAGATATGCCTGCTGTGAGCTAATTATGATCAGTAAGTGAATGCAAATGGTATTTTGTTCTGATTCAGTCAGCATGAAAACACTTTATGGCACAAGTATTACTGTCAGTGAGAATGGGAATTTTATTTCCCATGAATTCTCTGTTGGTGCATTTTGGACTAGGCAACCCAAGAATAAATGGGATAGTAGCATGATTGGGAAAAAAAGTAACTAAAACTGAAAAAAACGTGCAGCATTGGGCTGGCTCTTCTACTGTTAGGGTTAAGGCTTTTACATTATATATATTATATGGTTTTATTCATATTTATGCATATAACTAGGCTCAGCTTGGCTATAAAGCACTTCACTGCTCCTGTTAACTTTCATGGTATGACAGGCATTACCTCTACAGAAATCAACCACAAACTGATGTCTCCTACAGGCTTCTACACAAATCTAGTAGTGTTAGATAATTCAATTCACAGAGACTGTGTTCTTTAATTTCTTACAGATCCAAGTGGCCACTAAAGTGGGAGATAACTCTTTTCAAATCTTCATGTCTTCTGTAGACTCTTGGACTCCTCTGTACCAATGTATTTTCCAGTTATGGGAACATCCAACACATGTGTTTGTGTGACAAGAAGATACCTCAGCAACTCATCCCTGTTTTCCAGTACTATCCCTCCCTTAGTTCTGAGATTCTGGGAAGAGCTATGAGTGAGAAAGGAAGTGGAAGAAATGAGAAAGTTTGAGGTGAATGATCTAATAACAATTAGAGAATCTTCCAGAATAAGAGTCAGATCCTTTATTCTGAAGAAAACTTATTCAGAGTCAGACAAAAGTGAATCTTTACCAATATCAGAGGAGATCTTGGCAGGAGGAAGCCCCAAGCACCTAAAGGTACATCAATTCTGAACAATAAAGGCAAAACTTAGAAATTCAGTATTTATGCAGAGCAAGACTGATAATGTCTGCAAAACAAAAATGTCCCACCCACCTAACAAAAATAATTCCCCAGCACTCAGAAGTATCACAGAATTTATTAAAAAAAGGAATGTCCACCTTTATTTAGGAAAAGCGCATACATTTCCTATTTATCCTATTTATTTGAGGAGCTGCAACACAGAGAAGATGGATCAGTACTTTTTCTTCTTACAGGCAGTGCTGATACTCGTTAGAGTGAGTGTTCTCATTAGAGACTCACTTACTAAGCAAAAACAGAGAAAACCAGTGGTGTCATCTTTCCCATTCCCAGCTGTTGGTGTGTAAAGAGACACAGCACTGGAAGGGGAATGAACTGGAAACATTAACTGTTACACTGACATTCATGGCCGTGTAATTTCTGCAGGGTATAAGAAATTATAATTTGTTTTTACTCCAGGCTTATCACAGAAAATTGATTCTCTCCTCAGTTTATCCAGAATAAGACACAGCCTTAAGACAAAGGCATGCATTCGCCAAGACAATAAATAAATAATGTGCTTTTTGCTCTTTTTTGGAGGAATTAAAGCAAGGATTTCCCCTTTTGCAGGGGAATGTGGTGCCATGTGCAATAATCTGGTCACTGTAAAGACCATATCTGGTCCTAATTCCCAACCCAAAACCAGATGTTTCCAAGGCATGCTCCTGCTTCACTGGAGAACAATAACACGGGGATTTCAGCTTCCATGTTTCAGCACCTCATCATGGCTGTTAGGGGGTGGTGAGGAGGATTTGGGAGCTGTCCTGTTGCCAGAGGCAGCCAAGGGGGTAATTACAGGAGGGTTGAAGCCGTGGCTGCAAACCCAGCCCTCTCTGGGGCTGGGGCAGCTGTGCCTGACCCGAGGCCAGGGAGTCCCTCTCCCAGGGCGTCCCATGAGGGACTTGACCCCCCTCCAGGCACCACCTGGCCCCTCTCACACAGATCAGGTTGTGGGAAGCTCCAGTCAAGCTCCAGCAATCTGGAGGGGCTGGACTTGCCAGTGGGGCAGAAGGTGTAAGCCTTACAAGGAGGCCACTGTGCTGGGGATCAGCCCCTCATCTCAAAAAAAAACTCTTGGCAGTTGGTTCTGTGGCTCCTTTCCCTGTCATGTCCCAACAGGTGCCCCCGGGGCACAGCCTCCAGGAGACCTCCAGGCTGGCTCCAGTCCAGATCTCCAGACCTTGCTTCTGCCTGGATAAATCCTGTCCTGTGTCCCATGCCTCTTCTTCTCTATTCTCTGAATTAGGATTGACCCTCCTGAACATATTTTCCTCTATAAGGATAATGTAGTGATTCCCACCAAATAAATTATGGCTTAGAGACACCTTTCCCCAAAACTGGTGGGGGTGGATGGTTGGATTTGATGATCTTGAATGTATTTTTCAACCCTAATGATTCTGTGAAGGTGGAATACTGCTCTTTAGTGTGTACAAATATTTAAGCTCCTATATTGCTTCAGCAGAACAAAGAATTTTCAGAAAATATGTAAAATCTTTATACGAATAAAGGAAGAATTGGGCATAAAAATCACTTCTTACACAGGAAGAAACCCAACTGTCAATGAGGAACTTGGATTATGAAGTTTCCAGAAAAACAAACAAACAAACAAACAATAAGCAACAGACCAATGCTGAACTGCATTTGGTTCCTTTTTCAGTGACAGAAACAATTTATAAATATCCCCCGAGGTCTGAATCACAAAGTTGTAAAACAGATGAAGAAAGTTGCAAAAATGGACAATTACACTTGATGTTGGTACATGTCACGAAGGCATGCATCCTGTTGATCATATATGTGCACAAATACCTGTCATTTTGGAAGATCTCAGTTATGACATAAAGTCTCAGGCATGAAAAGTGCAGGACTCACCTGAGATTTAGCAGTTCTACATGAAATCAGGTGGGCACAGTCTTTCTCCAAAATGCAATAAGTTTGTTTGCTAAGCAGAATTTACAGAAGAAATAGAGATACTTACATGATACACAGTCACAAGGGCTTTTTGTACCAACAGGACGGATGCAGCCCAATACAAAGATTGTTGTTCAAAACCATGAAAATCATGGATTGCTCCCATGAAATGTGTCAGCCTCCGACCAAAGGCTCAGAGGTGCTAGAAAAAGATTAAGTGTACTAATTGTGGTTTGTCATTAAAGCTAAGTGGTTAAATTTTTTATTTTATTTTTTGGTAATTGCACTACCATAAAAAACTTTGAAGTCCCAGCTGGGTCAGGCTGGATTTTACTAAGGCCAGTAAAAGCAGTAGGACATCATCCTACTTAGCAGCTCACAGAAAACATTGTAAAGGACCAGAAAAATAACACTTTACAGAACTATTAATGGGCATCTAATGGAATCATAGAATCACAGAATGGTTTGGGTGGGAAGGACATTAAAGGACATTAAAGCTTATCTAGTTCCATCCACTGCCCTGTGAAGGGCAGGGACACCTTCCATTATCACAGGTTGCTCTAAGCCCTATCCAGCCTGGCCTTGGACACTTCCAGGAATGAGGCAGCCACAGCTTCTCTGGTCAGTGGCTTTTTTTTTAGCATAAGGATTTGTAAAATCCTCTGTTTGGCTCTAGATCAGACTGCTAAGTGCTACTGCTATTTCACCATCATTTCTGCTTTAATCTGAACTTCATCTAGTGAAGGAGAGAGGTGTTTATTGCCCTCCAGAACAAGTGATAGCACCTGCAAAACTCTCCCCGATGTACCTCATCACCAGCTCTCCTACAGGATAACAGGTTAAGTACTCACATCTGGATCCTCATTAGAACAGACATTTGAGAGGTCCTGATTTAAATCACCCAGAATTTCACATCAGGTCCTGACCATGCTCACACAGATACAATAACATGTGAGTTACAATCAAATGATGGAAATTTTGTACAAAAGCAGAAATTCCCATCAAATACTCTGGCATATGAGATCTTTAATATAAATAATTTCTTATAAAACATAAGCTGTTATTCCATGTCACTGATAGCTGAGAGGTTAAGTTCTTGGAGGAAAAACTGTTTTTCCTTTAGGATCAGTTACTGGGGAGGAAAGTAGAAATAAAAAAAACCTAAAGCAAAAGCAGTTTAATAAGTAAAAGAAATAAAAAGAAGCACAGTGGTCCACAAAAGTTACATGGTCATGCCTGTAGGAATCACGGCCTCTAATTCAGGACCTAAGCTGACCATGATACCTTTTCAGCACCCACCTGTGGCATCCCTTATACCTAGCTGGGCACACACAAGCACAGGCCTTGGCAGGACTTTTGCTGCCACGAACTTCTTTAAGCACATGGTTCTGGTTTCCTTGTCTTCTGCTACTCCATCTCTCTTCCTCCCATGGATAAACCACCCTGAATTGCTCCTGTTTCATGCAGGATGCCACACCAGCACACAGGAGACAGCCAGGTCTCCTTTGGGGCTGTAGGATGGAATTTATAACAAAAACCTGTACACACAGTGGGTGAGAATAACAAGCAAGCTGTTTTCTTGCTGGGCACTGCAGCCCACCCTCTGTTCTTCCTTCAACTTTTATGGCTGTTGACTCCTCTCCCCTGCTCTCCTGATTGTTTCCCCCCGCCCAAGTCAACGCTGTGGAGTGAACAACTCCTGCCCTGCGAGCTTCTGTGCTCTGTCACGGGACTTGTCAGCAGAGTGCCGGAGAGCAAGCATTAAGTTATTAAGCCTCAAACTCCCCCCATGATATGGGCAGCTATTATTATCCTTCTTTCACTGGGGGTGGAGGAGAACAGAAACCCTTCAAGATTAACCATCTCAACTCAAGGTCACAGGAAGCAGGGCCAGGCTGATCTCTTATTCTCACATTTTCAGGTCCTCCTGAAGGAGCCAGCAATGAGTCCTTGCAGCCAGGGAACACTTTGATAGTCAGTGCTTGCACCCACATAGCAGTAAGCTCAAGCATTACATTTATTTGAGAAGATATGGGAAAATCATGAAGACCCTTCTGCATTGCACAGGACATGGGAAAATCCTCAGGTCAAAATCCAAAATCTCCAGGTCTCGGCAGGTCAGACTTGGGCAGATGGTTTGTTTTGCCTCAGTTCAAGTTAGCAATGATGTTCACCACCAATAGAAAGCCAGAAAGTGTTATCATGGCCAGGATGTACTTTTGAAATGTTCTTGGATCCAAAGGGAAGTGAGCAGCCAAGGATGAGTCTCAGGATGTTGCTCTCACCTTGCACCATCAGGGGCTACTCCACCCTTCTCCTGCACAACCACCTGCTAAAACAACCAGCTGAAACCACACCTGTAACATCAGAGAAGAGACCAGCAATGAGCAGAAATGTAAGAAAGTGTAATTCTGGAGACAGGAGAGACACAGACACACACCATTTGTTTACAGAAATCAAATTGCTCAGTTTCTTTGTACCTGTGTTTTTTCTCATCTGTAAAACCAGCACGATTTTGGCACTAGTTTGTCTCTGTTGCAGACTTGCTTTGCTACAATAGGATGTTCAAGAAGTTGAGATTTTATCCTTTCTCAAAACAAAAATGAAATATCAAAACGTCTTCTTTCTGTGGTTGCAAAATGAAAGTTGTGTTTTATAGCCATGTCTAAAAATGAGCAACTGAAGTTTTCAAACTAATTGGAAGCACAGAATTAAGGCACCTTAGAACAATTTTGTCTTTGAAGAAGCAGGCAGGCAATCTTTCATGAAAGACTTCAGCAAAGACATTTGCCCCCTCCCCCCAGATAATCTGATGCAGTCCAGATGTTTGCTGTATGCTGGGTGTGTACCTTCTGCCTCTGATGAAGAAACCAATCCAGACATCCTTGGGTTCCTTTCCTTTTACAGCTTAAGAGGATTTAAACCCGTTTTGTCCTGAACTGTCTACTCACATTATCATTAGGGATGGGCAAATCGCCATAGGAAGGAAAGGCTGGCGTAGGTCAGGACTGAAAGTTTGGTTACCTAGGCAAACTCAGCCAAAACACTCAGGAATTCAAAGGTTTTTAGCTAGGAAGAATATAATAAATGCATAGCTTTTAATTTCTGGTTTTGAAAAAAAAAAAAAACAACCTTTCTTATGTGCTTAGTCTGTGTTTTTATTCTGCATCCAAAAGCTAGAGGTACACAGCAAAGACAAAAGGTTATTCTCTGAATTTATTACAATACCATCATCATCTTAAATCCATTGCATGGCTGCATAAATCAGACATTTATGTTTGACTGAAGAGAAACAATATTTATGTCACCAGACCCACTGAGTATATTGAAAATGGAATCATTAAAAAAAGCCCAGAAGTTTCTAATTCAACTACTAATTAGCATAGATAATTGCTCTTTCCTTTTCAGACCTATGGTAGCTTATGGTTTTGATCAAAACAAAGGAAATACACAAATAAACAGAAGATCTCTGATACTAAAGTAGATTTTTCCTACATTTTGGATTAGTTGTGCAGTACATAGGCAGTGTCTGCTCTGTAGTAGCAAATCTGGTAGCATACACAATGATAAAGAGCTACCCAATCATTAGTAATAATCTTATTGTCACTGCTAATACCGTCAGCTGTGGTAGTAAGAACCTGCAGAAATTAGTACAAAAACAGACAAGCCTTCAAGTCATGTTTCTGTGATTAAGAAACCATTCACGTGGGAAAGGAAGAAGAGCAAAACAATGAATAAATTATTTGCTTGGCATTTCATAGAGCCTGTAGAATTCCACAGTGACTGAATTATCACACATAAAAGCAAGATAAGGAAATAAACCAGAGCAGGGTAGAAAAATTTATTCCTGGTGTCACTCAACACTCTTGAAAACAGTGTTTCATGAAGGATAAGTGCATGCTGTTTGACTGTACTGTGGAACACAAAGACCCACCCCGCTCCTGTGTTAATTCCTGTGTTATCCCATTAGTAGTGAAGGGGGGAACAAGAGAAAGGATGGGCAAGAGTATGTTCATCCAAGTGAGTGCCCTCGTAAGGTCACACTCTTGTTTGAAAGCTCTTGAAAATTGAGAGAGGTCCCTCATGAGTGGCCAGTTACAAAAGATACCAGAAGGACTCTCTGGGAAGCTACAAGATCACAGAATCACAGGATCATTTAGGCTGGAAAAGCCTCCCAGACCATCGAATCCATCCTGTGCCCAATCTCCACCTTGTCCGGCACTGCAAGCACTGAGTGCACAGTCCCAGAGCACAATTGTTCCTTGGACACCTCCAGGGATGGGGACTCCACCACATCCCTGGTCAGCCCCTTCCAATGCCTGACCACCCTTTCCAGGGAGAAATTCCTCCTGATGTCCAACCTGACCCTCCCTTGGCACAGCTTGAGGCCATTTCCCCTTGTCCTGTCCCTTGTTGCCTGCAAGCAGAGCCCAACTCCTACCTGGCTCCATACACAAACACAATGTAAGGACCTGTAACAGCCAGGCCTTCTCTGGAGAACCAAATACAGTAGAATCTCACCTTAAGTGAGGAATAGGTCACAAGAGATTACTGAGGAGAGCCCAATTTGATGGTTTTAACATTAACAGCCATTGCACAAAAACTGGAAGGTGGTTGTACCACTCCTCCAACACTAACCTTAATTTCTGTCCTAAAGGTATTGCACACAGGTGAAGGATGGGTTGTCCTGGCCTAGCTCTATTAGGAAAAAATAAGTTGAAATAAGAAGAATATCCTCTAATATCTGTCATCATAATAATATTGGCCATTGAAGGGAATGTAGACATGAATATAAAAAGGAAAAAAGCTCATTTTCACTGTGCAAGTAAGTGGAACGGATCAGAGATTAGAATAAAAGAATAATAAAAGTTGGAAAAGACTTCCAAGGTCATCAAGTCCAACCTTCAACAAAAAACACAGGGGGCAAATTAAGAGTCATATCCTCTACTGGGTCCAGTCACTGCCTCGTGATAAGACGTGGAAGCACACAGAGCCTCCTTCCCAAGTTTCCCCGTTCCCAAGGGTTCTATGGACAGTATGGATGCAAGCTGATACTGCAAGAATTATTTCCAGAATGTTCTACCTGAAGTCCTACTAAAATCTCCTCCCACTGACTCTGTTTGTCCTCCCTGGAGCATCTTCCCTTGTCCCAGGCAGATGTCCAGAGTCTGTGTGTGTGAGGAAGAGGGAAACAGGAACCATAAGGCAGCAGATGGCTCTATTCATTTAAGGGGAATCCCCAACCAGCTGTTTCCATCAACTTCCAATTGACAAAGGCCAGAAAAAAAATAGAGCAGGGGACAGGATATATTAAAGTGTTAACTGTAGGCTGTTATCTATGCTCTGTAATTATGAGTGTGATAGAAACTTGTATGCTTTTCTCCATCCCATTGCTGGTCTCCCATGCCAACATGTACACAGCAGATTTTTGTATTTTAATCTTAAGCGTGTCACTGCTTACTTGCTGTCTTGAAAGTCAGATGCTGGGGTGGGAAACTAAGACAACCAGATGTTTTACTTTTCATGCTGAGGAAGTGAAATTAGAGATCATCTTTCTTAAGCTTTTTATGGAAGAAAGTTCAGAAATATAAGGAAAGCTATACTTTTTAACACTGCATGGTTTAAGCAACAAATTCAGTAGGTCTAAACACTGGTTAAAAGAAAATAAAAAAACATGAATAAATGATGTAGAAGGAGGGAGAGAGAACAGAAGGAAGAAAATGGAGTAAATAATGCCCTTTGTTCTCAGTTATAACTTGAAAATTAATTATCTTCTTCATATAGGGTAGGTAAATCTCTACTAATTAAAAATTACCAATTTAAAGTCCAACAATGTTTATATTTAGAACAAAGATATCTACTTCTGGCCTTCATAATCTGATACTTCAAGGCACCCACTGCTAACACACACACACAGCTTTTATTGCAAATTACCCAAATGTTGTGGCTAGCATCCTAAATACACGAAAATACAAAAATCCCAGTATTTTTCTCAAGGACACTTTTTTTTTAAGGCCTATCTGACAGCCTCCAAAAGGGCTGCTGAGGTGCCAAGGCAGAGAGAAGGCAGGGGTAGGAGGTTTTAGGCAAGTAGCCTGGAGTGGGAAGATTTCATGTGCTGCCAGCTCTTGGTAATCAGGCTGCACAAAGGAACATTCATGCCACAGCCCTATTCAGTTTGTCAGTGTTATCACAAATGAGAAATTAAACATTTTGCCTCACAATAGAATACACTGGCTGGCTTGCACCCACACTCCTTTAATTTCATTTGTGCTAGCAACAAAACTGTTTCTCATTTAGCTGCAGCTTCTTTCTCAGCTTTATATCACTTCTTTCACATGTTGGATTAGGAGTGAATTTGTATTTAGAGGTTAACACTGGCTCCAACCACAATGCCAAAATCAAGCACCATTTGACTCTGTGGCCGTTTGGATTTAAACTTTAGGCTGGATCTAACGTTTTTCAGTTGGCTCTTGTCTTTGAAAGAGCCCAAGATGAATCCCTGAAGCTGTAAACTTCTGGACTATTACAGGGCTGAAATATGAATCCATATCAAATTCACAGCTTGAGCTCATTTCTTGGAGGTAATGGCGAGACCCAGGAGTGAAGCCTCGTGTGTGTTTCCCATCACTCCTTACCCAGTGTCCCTGACACTAATTCATCCTCCACGTTTTCAGTTGGGATTTTGCATATCTGGGTCTTTCTCAGGCCTCCAATTCAATTCCTGCCCAGAGATACTTCAATAAGAAAATCCAAAAGTGACTACATTTGAACATTACCATCATTTCAGCCCTCTCCACTAAAAATGCAAGACCTGACAAGTACAAAACACAACCACTCTGGGTCTGCTCTTAAATCTTCTGGAATAATTCAGGGAGCAGCACAGGAGAGGTAGGTCCTGAGTTCCTGAAGAGGGTCATTCTTATGCACAGCAGGAATGGCAGCATATTTAACCAAACTGGAACCAGAGCAGGGCAAACAGAGTGCAGATTTTCCAAGCTCCCAATTCACTGCCTGCCTTGCTCAGCACAGAAAACTTAAATTTCCTTCTCCAAAACAATGCAACGATAAGTGTTAAAAATGCATATATCAGGAAGATAACAATCTATGGGTTCTTCTGTTTGTTTTACTTTTTACACAATTCATGCCACTTTTTCTTAAAAAAAGTACAATCTTTTTTTCCATAGATGATCTCTTACAGTCTGTTCCTACTGAAAAGAAAAGAGAAAGAAAGAAAAAACCCAACAAAATCAAAAGCAAACCAAACCAAAACAAAAACCAAAACCAAAAAGAAAAACAAAAACAAAAACAAAGATTTACAAAGCTGTTTTTCTCCCCTAGTGATGTAATTATGCAACATCAGCCCAAGGAAAAATTGTCAAAGGGAATGACTGGGAAAAAATATTCTTTGGATCCCAGAGAAAATGCAGAAAGTTTTAACACTAAATGATGGCATTTCTTATTTCCTTTATTAAAGAAAGCATGTTTCCCCTTACATTATATATTAAAAAAAATTATTTACCTAGAAATATATATTCACTGAGTAATTGGCCTGAACTGATTTAGATAATAATGAAGCCCTTTCTACGTAAGTTCTTCTGCTTGGTATCTTAACCTCAGGTTCTCCTTTCTCTACCTACAGAGAGCTGTGGAATTTTGCTCCTTGAACCTGCCAAAATGGTTTCAATCAAGCATTTCTTAAAAAAGACAACACACATTGTTTCTTTCCAAGTTCACATGCAAATTTATTTATTTATTTTTTAGATTACAAGGAAAATATAGAAATATTTTCTCCTTTTTTTTTCTAGTACATGGGAAAAAAGGTTCACAAAGAAAGAACTTTGATGTTTCCATGTACCATTTTTTTGCTAAATACGGATTACACTTGTTTTTCAGGTTGCTCTACTGTGGCACAAGTGCCTATAAATTTGAACATAAGATGACATCGCACAGAATTCCCGGTTTCTCTGCCCATCAGGTTTATTTGCTTTACCTAAGTACTGGCAGTTGGACAAGAAGGAGCCTCTGCAGCTAAAACCTGCTGAAAATGCAATCTCAGGGTAGGTTTTCTCAATTTTGCACAATCTGGAATTACAGTCATGAATCCAATTTTATTTCTTTTTAGAAAAGAAGCATCTCCAAAGTATTGCAAAGTGAATTGCATCAAAAAGGTGTTTTTCGTTCCCATTTTGCTGAGTTATTTAGGAGTGACAACAATGATGGATGCGTAACATTTTATTACTAACCTTGTAATGGAAGACCTTGGCACGTCTCTATTAATTTTAATAAACTTCCAATTGAAGGAAAAGCTGAAAAGTAAGTCAAATTATTTACAAGCTACAGAATGAATTCCAGGATAGCTCAAAACTGATTCTTTCAGAGTTTGTTCTTAAGATTCTTAAAATTACTTAAGCTCAAAATTAGAGGTTTCTTTGCAGAAAAAAATTATAAATGCAAAAACTTTCTTAAAAACTGAAAATCACCTCTTGAACTGCTAATCCAGCAACTGATGCTGATTTCTTTGAATCATAGAATCATTAAGATTGGAAAAGGCCTCTAAGATCACTGAGTCCAAGTGTTAACCTAGCACTGCCATGTTCACCACTAAAACATGTCATTTAATGAAAAGTAATTTATATCTAATGATCTGCTGTTTTGGGGGGTGAGGGGGGATTTGCTATAAAATTCTTGAGAAAGCAGTGTTTGATTAGGGACATGTCATAAATGTAAGTCATAAGAAGTAGAGGGCACCTAGTGAATTTATCAGGAAAAATATTTAAACTTTTTGGAAGAGCTAAAAAAAATCCCAAACACAAAACCATTTTTTTATTGTTCTGGTTTTGTTATACAGAGTATTTATCGTGTGGTACTCACTGTCACAGGGTGTCATGGAGACCAAGAGCATGAGCAGTTTTAGAAGAGATTAGATGGATTGTTGGGGGTAAACCCATCAGTAGCTATTAGGGTATCTGCTTGAAATAACATATACACTGTAAACCGGTATCTCCTCTGCAGCAGCCTTTTATCAGAGACAGACCCTGATGAGGGAATGGGAATGCTGGGATCCAGACAGCCTCAGCAGAGCAGGCATTGAGGGCAAGAATCTGAGCCTGGTGGTTGTGCTCCAGCTGCTCTCAATGGGATGACATCACTGCGAGGCACCACATCCCTTTTGACTGACACCCTGCCCTCCCACATCAGCAAAATGAGACAAACTAAGGACACTGTGTGCCTGATCCCTCTCTGGGGGAGGCTACCAGGAGTCTGGAAGCAGCCAGTGAAAAGACCTAGGTTAATAATCAATGCACTCCAATGAGCCCAACACACGGCACCAGGACAACCAAGACCTGAGCCCTCGGAAGGGGACACCTAGGCTGTCTGTGGCTTTTCAAACCGTCCTGAGCTGATCAGGTTCCCAGAAAGCTGCATGTAAGAAGGTCACATATTTTCCCTCCTATCCTTAAGCTCAGTAAGCCGACCCCTCACCAGTTTTTTGGCACAGACCAAAAAACATGTCTCACGTTTCCTAGTTGCTCTGTGGGTCCCTGTTGACTTGAACACGCAGCAGGAGGTATCACTTGAAGCTCTTACCCAACTGGAGCTGGAATCCTTCCAGCTGTACATCAGTCTCTACGTGGGACACTCTACCCTACTTGAGAAAAGGTCCTGCTGTGCTGCTGTGCCTTTGGGTAAAAGGCAGCTCTTCTTGCTGCCTCTCGCCTCACAGAGAACTTCTCAAATGTGCCATCACTGTCCTTCCCCATCATGCCTCCACCCAGAGCTCCACTGATCTGCCATTCAGCACCAGAGCATCACAACTGATGCACCAAAAGCAGGGTTAGGTACAGTTCCAAGAAAGTCCTGGAGACCACCAGCAATCCCCTCAGTGGTTTCCTGCTGGAAGTTTCTTTCCCAGCCCCATCTCTGCCTCTTCACTCTGAACAGGGCGGGAGAAGGCATCACATGCCCCTCTCTTGAGGACTGGCATGCTTTGCCTAATCCATTTAATTTCCAGTAGCCCTCCTGCTGGTGACAGCATGGGAGCTGAGACTGGCCAGGGGATGCTCTAATCTCAGCAGAATTACTCTAAACTTCAAAACTCATCAGATCAGCTCATCAGATCAGCAGCAGCACTTTGTACCATTTTTCTTTTTGGGCACAGCATGAAAAAGCTGCATTACACTGTGTCACTTCCATATATAAAAGAGGTGGTAAAGACATACCTGGAGAAGTTTTCTTCAGCTTTCAGGTTTGCTGTGTGCTCTGCCTGCACTAAACCCCTTCAAAACCATTTTTGAATGTATCATTTCCCTAACTAATTGCACATTGTTTTTGAGGAAAAAGAAAACCATGAAAAAACCCTATACCAAAACAAACCCAAGTAACAAACCAACAAAACCCCTCACCCTTTTTTTTTTCTTTTTTTTTTTATTTAATACATGAATATGCATTCTGTCCTTTTCACAGATTTTAAAATTGAAATGTTTTGCAGTTAGTAGAATTTTGGGCCCTCAATGCTCCAGCCTCAGCCAGCTGAGATGCACTCCTGTGATGTATTCCCCTTGACGAAGCAAAAACAAGTTTAAACCCATATGATAGGAATCTTGCAAGTCAGACTGACCAATGTAGCACAGCTCAGTCCTATGAGACTTTGGTAATTCCGCTGAAATTTGTGAAATACGAGGTTGCTTCACGTATCACTGGCTTTTGTCCCTCTGTAAATAAATATCCTGAAGTTGCTTGTGAAAAGCAACCATTTTGGCATCAAGTACTTGGATGATTATGGTACCTTTAACACAACAAAAATAATTTTGCTATGAAACTTATCCCTTACACCATTCCACCCAGCACAGGCATAAACTACACTTGGAAGACTGTGCTGAACAAATCAAAGGGTTTATAAAATCTTTAAATAAATTACTGATTTAATGTGTAGGTTCATTATTGATTGAAGAAGGGAGTAATCATGACTCTGTAAAGAACCAGAAGATATAGATATAGATAGATAGATAGGTATAGATAGATAGATACAATGAATTCTTCCTCTTAAACATGTGTCTGTAAAATAGTAAATTTTTCTAATACTTCTAAAACCATTTTGACTTCTGTCCCCTACCATATTCTTTGACAAAGACCTCCACAGCTATGTTGGGCAGGGTTCACTCCTACCGGTCTTCTATACATCCGTATCAATCTTTATAATCAGATGAAAAATACCTTAACAATAAACAGCAAGTGGGACAAATTGTTGTGGAAGCAACACGGACACAAGGATGTCACCTGGGCTGTTACACCCAGAACTGTGTCTGTTTAATCCAAATACAGCAAAGCAGAGTGTATAATTGCACTTAGAAGACAGACCGAACACAGCCCACTTCCTTTGCAGGTTAAACACTGATTTTATGTTCTGATATCAAACTTTTTGAGAGCTTCTCAGGGTCTTTTGGCTCCAAGAACACTGTGTGCCAAGCTATCAAACCAAATTAAAACTGGGAAGCTATTTAGTACCACTCAGTTGTGACTAAACATGTTCTCACCAACAAAAAGGTAGGGATCATAAACATTAATAAGATAATTTGATGATACAACTCCTCATTACTGTCAGAGTGACTAAAATTTCCAGTATCAGGCTCCTGAGATAAAGGGAATGTCTTCAATTTAAATACATGAAATAGGACCCAAGATGTAGCACTTAAGAAGCACCAGAAAAAGCTCTAAGCCCCAGACAAACCTCTAAACCAGATAAATGTTACCCAGGCCTAAATTCAAACAGTTCACAAGATCAGAACTGGAAACTCTTGAAGTTCACTGGGACTAACATGGAAGAGAGTGAAAGTAACTCCTCCTTGCATGTAACTTAAAAACAAAGCCAAATGCTTCCAGAGTTGCAGTTCTAGCAGTAGGCTCTATCACTCATTTCACCACAGCTCACAGGAATTTAAAACCTATAAAATTCATTGTTAACACTAGACTTCAGCTACTTTTCTGTATGAAAAGTGAATTTATTTGAAATATCCTCTTTAGGCAGCGCCAGTTATACTGAATAATGTATCAAATACAATTAGATTCTTTTGTTTACATTTTTTGAAAGAAAAAATTCACATTTAAAAGATTTTAAGTACCTCATTCGTATTCATACTTTGCTTTCAATGTTTTTCTACAGAAAGTTGCCTGAAGGCTAAATTTTTTACTTTATGATTTTCAGGTAATGCACATTATTAAGACCAGTGTTGAGTATCAAAGTTACCCTGAAAAAAGCCTCTTTATTATACATCTTTATAAGTTATTATGGTAGTATTTTGATGATGCAAAGTTGCTTTAAGGACACTAGTGGTCCCATTAGTATTTTGTATTTTATTGTACTAATATAAATGAGCCTCCAAAATGCAACTTAAGTTGTTTTTATGTTTAAAGAATATGTAAAACCATAATCATATTTCAGATAACAGATCTGGGATATTTCTAAAGAAGGCATTTATCTGATGGAAGATTATAGCCAACAAAGTGGACTATTTTTATTAGACAAGAAAGAAAAAAAAAGTTATTCATATTTAGACGTGTTACATTAGTATGTTACAGCAAAGGCTTATGTGTTATAAAGATTGTTACCACTTTATGATTTAAATGATGAAACAATTAACATGTCTAACTAAAAAAAAAAAAAAGGAATTCAAAGGAAGGTAGCCAGAGGCAATTATTGTATTAGCAGTAACATACTCCTTTGAAAATAGAAAATCTACTTTTAAATGTCCTGTGGGCTGTGGATTTTCTTCTGATGTCAACAGAAGGGCAGCAAGTTTTCTTCTCTCTCTTTGAAGACACACAGTTCATCACTGTCTTATCTGACACATAGTCATTATGCCTTTTACTAAAGTCAGTTCTTAGCTCCATGGGAGGTATTCAGCAGAGCTCCTGCTACAAGATAATAGTACCTTTCCTAGAAAAGTAACACTGAAAGAAAGGTGGGATTTACTATTCCCTAGAGAGATCTCCTCCTGAAAATTGCTTGGTGAAGCCAAACTCATGCTTGCTCAGTTGAAGCCAAATCTATTTGCACAACAAATGTTTATGGTTTCCCCTGGTCATGTTCTAACATCTCGCTTTTGCCACCCACTAAGCTCATTTTAAGTGGTGAATTTTCAGTAACACCCACTCCAGTGCAGGTTCTACAGCCTGAGAGGGAGATTTTCAAGTGGAATAACAAAGAAAACAGCACAATTGTTTAATCACCTAACAAAACTCTTCCCACATTTATTCATATTGTGATAGTTTTTTCCTCCTCAAATATGAAGACAGAGCGTTAGGTAGGCTATTCAAACAAAAATTGACAAAATTGCATGTGCACAAGCAGAAAATATCAGCGTATTGCCATGGAGATGAATCTCAACCTGCCACTTTACCTACTCCTCCCTTTACATGTTTCTTATGCTGATGATAGATCTGTTCCTCTGGAAATTTACCATCACCCAAGTCACTGAAGTTATCCATATCTATCTGACCCAAGGAATTACTCATAGCTTTGTCCTTGATCTGGTGTTAAGCAGACTAATGGACATGTCAGGGAGCCCAATTCCTTCCATATCTAAAACATAGGGTGAAGAAAGGGGGAAACAATATAGAAAATGTGTCTGTCCCCAAGGACAGACATCAGAGGGAGAAGGGCAACCCTCAGCAGCAGCTGAATGGTTGAATAAATAGTCCCATATGTGTGGGAAAACTTTGCTTGTAATATCCCAACTTTTTTATGCTTCCTCCTACCTTACTCCCAAGTCCCTCATTCCTTCACAGCTGTTGCCAGTGATCAGTACTCAAAACAAAGGCAAGAATTTTGGATAGACTGTCAGATGACAGGATTTCTAGTCTAGACGTAAGGGATTAAATCAAACTATTAAATGTTCTTGATAGCAAGAATGAGTGTAATACCCTTCTTCTCAAAATTAAAAGAAAAAAAAGCAAAATCAAACATTTAAAGTTACAATGAATTCATCTTGTGGTGGGTCACAAATCAAATAAGCAAGTTTAATTTTATAAAGAACTCCAAAATAACACCCACTTAATTACTCCTGTCTTCCATTGCCCCTGCCTTTCCTTACCTCACCAGCAATGCTCCTGTGGAATCATTCCCTATTTTCAGGGGCTTATCAGGACAGACCAATGGTTTCCTCATCAAGTTCAGGCTGCAAATCTGACTCCCTGAATGGCTCCTGAGAGGCACTTTCAGTTGTTTACTTCAATAAATCTTTGAAAAGGAAAACAAAGATGCATTGTTTAAATGTGCACTGTCACTGTAGGAGTAAATAAGTGCGATTAATGTTTTGCTTTAAGAAATGTCTGGTTTCCATATCCAGAAAAACCTGGACTGTATCTGTTGTTCAGCTGAAATGTAATAATACAAATTGGTTATAAAGAAAGTTGTTTATACAACTCTCTTTCCACCATTACTCCTTTCCTCTCTTCTCTGTTGTTACTTATTTTAAATTCTAGTTTAAGTGGATTAGATTTCATGCATAACCGGTAGGTGACTACACATTACCATCATACCAGCTCCTGCTAGGACCTCACTGAAACCGGCTGTTCGCCACCTTTCTTCTTGACATACTAGAGACTTTATAACGTTTTCCTTTCTAAAATGATTAAGAAGGCATTCTGGTATGTTACATAAAATTTGTTAAAGGGTATTTCACAGCCAGAGCCTGGGTAGTATCAAATCACCTGCATGTTGCACAAACACATACAAAATCCTGCAGTAAAATAACATCACCCAGACTACAAGGTCATGTGCTCAAAAACCAGCAAAGGTAGCCTTTAAGCAGTCTGAGCCTCTGTTTAAAACAGTGTCATAATTAATAACAGCAGTCTATCTCTAGTCATTCAAGAAGCACTTCTGAAATGGTTCAGATCCAGGAGGAAAAAAGCAAGCTTGAAATATGACATCATATCTCAGTGTGCCATGAGTCACACCTTTTGAATCACCTAACACCCTGTCTTGCCACTTCAGGAGAAAGGAGAGAGAAGAGAGAAGGTAGAAAAGGAGAGGAGAGGGTCGGAGAGGAGAGGGTCGGAGAGGAGAGGGTTGGAGAGGAGAGGGTCGGAGAGGAGAGGGTCAGAGAGGAGAGGGTCAGAGAGGAGAGGAGAGGGTTGGAGAGGGTCGGAGAGGAGAGGGCCGGAAAGGAGAGGGTCGGAGAGGGTCGGAGAGGGTCGGAGAGGAGAGGGTCGGAGAGGGTCGGAGAGGGTCGGAGAGGAGAGGGTCGG
>NW_016690194.1:7281126-7305165 GCF_001604755.1 Lepidothrix coronata | reverse complement strand
GGAAAAAAGCAAGCTTGAAATATGACATCATATCTCAGTGTGCCATGAGTCACACCTTTTGAATCACCTAACACCCTGTCTTGCCACTTCAGGAGAAAGGAGAGAGAAGAGAGAAGGTAGAAAAGGAGAGGAGAGGAGAGGGTCGGAGAGGAGAGGGTCGGAGAGGAGAGGGTTGGAGAGGAGAGGGTCGGGGAGGAGAGGGTCAGAGAGGAGAGGGTCAGAGAGGAGAGGAGAGGAGAGGAGAGGGTCGGAGAGGAGAGGAGAGGGTTGGAGAGGAGAGGAGAGGATTTTTTTTTTCTTTTTTTTGCATTTTCACATCAACATCCATGTCAAGCACTGTTGAGTCTCCCCTTCGCTGGTAGTATTCAAAAAAAATCCAACTACGTAGGAGATTACAGGTGAAATTCCAACATAAGTCCCGCCAGACTCTAGGCTTTGACACATTCTGCATGGACAAGTACCTTCTCCAGTTCCAGAGTTAGAGTAATAATATCTTTAAAATGCTTTAAATTAATAAAGGCTTTCAAAAGAACGCACATCATAAATGAATCTTTTGCTGCCAATGCTCAGATTACTGGAACTTCTCAGAGAAAATTTGCCAGAATTCCTTCTAACAAGAACAAAATAATGTGCTTTTGTTCATTCTTGCTTTTGGAAGGGAAAAAAAACCACAAACCAACCAGGTATTTTCCTCATAATTACAGTTAGCCGAAAGCGCACATCTCTCATGGAATGTTGAAGTTCAAATGATTAATGTTCAGCAGAGTTCAAAGCAAAAGGGAACTGGAAGCAATGAAAATACAGACACCATCACTGTGTGTGCTGCAGCAGGCTCTCTTTCAGTGTTAATTGTGTTTTTTGCTTTTTACTTTTAGAGCAAGATTCTGGATCTTAGAAACTAACCACAATTCACAAGAATTACCAAGATCTAGGCCTGTTGTAAGAGTCACGCAGAAATGTCATCTGCTCTCCTCTGAGTGTGCAGAAACTAAGTTTTCCAGAAAACATCTTTCTTTGTCTGAAAAGTAGCATTTTTCTTAGATAGCATCTGAGCCTGTGCCTTTGATGCTGCATCCTCTGTTGTTTGGCCGAATGAACTCCCAAGGCCAAGTGTTTTTTAACTCAGATTTACTGAGGCCCTGGCATGCACTTACAGAAATATAACAAAGGGAATGTCATCTTTTTTTAAAAGACAGTACAAGGAGAAAAAATAGCCCCACTTCCACAGCCTTGCCCCCTCTTATCTCTTGCAACATGTACAAGAGGATGCACCATAGCAGTGGAGAAACTGAGTGGGATTATTGTATTAAGGTTCTATTTATACCATGGGGTTCAGAAAGAACTCTCGGAGTTGCTGCCAGGGGAAGAGATGTTATAACATGTCCTTTGCATTACCAAGGTCTGTGAGCTCAGATTAAAATCCTTGCCACCGCATTTGCCTCTTGGCAGGTCTAATACATTGTGGATGTTTGCTGTGAGAATGCTTGTCAGGCATAAGGTTCCTGCTGCTACATTCCTGTATTCTATGGTAAATATACCGATATATTACCCAGGTAGCTCTAAAATAAAGAATTGTAGCTAACCAAATCATAAGAACTAAAAAAAAAAATTAGCCATTTTCAGCTTCCTTTCATTCTGCAGCATCCAGCTCAATGCCTCTATAAGGATTTGATCTAAGAAGGTATAACATCATCCCAAAGAAGGGAATAACCTTCCCATTAACTCCAAATGTAAACACATGTTCCAACTACATGTAGAATCAGAACTCTCAGTTTTAGACAGAAATCGAAGTATATTATAAGCAATGTATTGTGAATAATACAACAGCCTGATTTCCAGATAGGAGCAAACAGTAGTTCAGGTATGAGTTCAATCTTCTTTGGTAATGTGGAAAGCACACCAAGCAAAATAAATCAAGGCCAGGCAATTATCCAATGTAAAACTTCACATAATGGAAAAAAAACAAGCCATAGCCATCAAAAAAAAAAAATTCTAGATCAATGAAATTTTATTGACGTCTATAATATTCCAGAGATTACAAATATTCACAGTCATTTCAAGTGGTTTCCCATATAAAATTTGTTTCAATTTTCCATATAGAACTTACTTCAGTTACTGCTTTAGATTATGTTCATCCATGGAGCCTCAATTAGAACACATTGGAATAGTTTTCTGAACAGAAATATTTTTTTTTTTTTTGCGTGGAAAAGACAAGAGACTTTTCTGTTGCATCTCATTATATTCTGATTGGAAAGAATAGTTATTAAAAATACGAAACTCCCATGGACTTAAAGATCTTGACTTTCTAGACACCATAAATCTCAAAGAAGGAAAGCACAGTCTCCCTCCAGGCAATGGGGCAATTGCAGACAATTTAGAAATCAGGACATTTTTTCACCCAACTCAAATTATGAGTACCAGTGCACAAATCCATTGAAATTAGAAACATTATTTTAAATTTATGTTTAACTAGTAGGATTGATTTGCTTATTGAACTTCCCCCACCCTCTAGAAATAATAAATCCTGAAAAAACAGCTTGATGCTTAGGAATAAAGCTGAGTTTCCAAGTCAACAAATAGGAATTTTTCACCTTTTTTTCCTCCCCATTTACTTGCAAATTCAGCAATAAAATTTATAAACAACACTGAAATACAATAAAGAAAAAAAAACCACAAGTTTCATTCTCACTTCCAACTTCACAGGCCAGAGTTGCAAGAATTTATTAAGCTGGCAGTCTTCTACACAGATTTCACTCTATTTGCTTTATATTCTGAAACAAGATTACCAGAATGGATTTTTTTCCTTTGCTTTTTGAAAGTTATCCTTGTCTTGTGAGTACCTTTGTGAATCAGTTCACGAGGAAGACTGTGGCATATACTGGGTGCTCAGAAACCTCTCTCTACAAACACAAATTTATCCAAATTTCTGTAGCCCTGGAGGGGGATCAAAGCATATGGAGTAAAGTAGCAAAAGAACTTCTTGGCTTCTAAAATCATCAGTTCAATAAGAACAACTAATTCAAACTGCAAGAGATATCTCCCACCAGCTAAATCATGGGGGTTTATTCCATAGCAACCAGATTAAAAACTGATTTTAAACTTTTCCTAAGAAATTAACTAAAATCATACTGCAGCAAAGTATCATATTGGGTCACTGTGATTCAGTCTGTCTTGATTCCAACATTAAATTCCTTGGGTTAATGTAACCAACATTATCTATCCCTCCTCCTACCTTTGCAAAATAAAAAATAATCACTTAAAAGCAATATTCATGTGAAAATATCTTTTGGGAGGAATTCTGGTAAAGCTTCTAGTCTGATTTTTCATCCTGATTCAGACTAAAATATTTTCCCAGATTGCAAGCTAACTCCCTTGTCCTATTGAACTGAGGATTTCAAATTAAGTGTTTCAGGGGTGGAGCAAACCGCAGAGCAAAAACTCACAAAGGCATTTTAAAAGCCTAATTGTAAAAATATTATCTTTTAAACTTTTTTTTTTTTCTGGTGACTCAGAGTAAATTCCACTCTTCTTTATGTAATCTATGACTCCCATTGAAGTCATGAACACGAGTGCTCAAGAGGGTGCTAACCAAAACTGTGGTGAAAGATATTGTTTGCAGAATTTGCAACACTAGTACATTTCATCCGATCAAAGACCAAAATAATCATTAGAATCTTTGTCATTTCCACTAAACTACTTCTCTGATAGTACTACAGGCACACAATAGGGAAAAAAACCATCCCGCAGTCACAGGTGGGACATACAGCAAGTTTCCCTATGCATTTTAACACATTTATTAATTTAAATCTTGATTTCTCATGTCCTAGCTGAAAAAAAAAAAAAATTAGAGAACAAACCAACAATCCACCCCTGCTTTTCTAGAGCCTAACTCTGACTGTGGCCTCCTTACCTGATCCGTCACTCTTGTGTTCCCTCAGCAAGAGGGTTTGACATCCCGTCTTATTTGAGCAACCCTCAGTCTGGCTTATATCTGAAAAAGACCCAAAATCTGAAGACTTTGAAGGGAGATGAGGCATACCTAAACAATCGGGACCTTCTTAACACATATAGTTTCTTTTTTTTTTTTTTTAAATAAAGCAAAACAGAAACTACCACCTAAATATTAGACAGGGGTTCCACATATTCCTTTAAGCTAACGACATTTAGTCCTTCATGCCTCAGCCTCTTAAAAGACCATTAATCAGTAGGTTACAAACAACAAAGAGATAGGAACAGGGATGGAACCAAGAATGCTTTTCCAGGAACATGTCAGCCATCAGGCTGCAAAGCTGCAGACCCAGAGGGTCAGAGGAAATTCTGGTCCCATGTTTTCCTTTGCAGAGTGATGAAACACCAGCATGGATGTGGAAAAGAGGGAACTCCTCCAGCTGAGGAAAAACAGAACTGACACCTCAGCTTCCTGGAGAAACTGAAGATATCTCCAACTCCTCCCCAGTCTGTTATTTTTGCCTCTTTAGTCGCATAAGAGAAAATAGCAGAAGTATAAAACCAAGGCAAGAGAACTTGGAACAGGTCACACCAATTTCATGATAAGGTGAATAGTCTCACAACCATTTTGATCTCACATTGTCATACTTGGGCTCATCAGTAGTGCAAAGTGGACTAGGACAGCAATGACAGCAAGGAGTGACGCAAAGGGAGATCTTGGGATTCATCATTTCTGGTGAAACCTGGACTAGGTTACTACAGGGAGTTGCACGTTCCCTAGAACATTACTGCAGTCTCAGAGCATTCCAGCAAGCTGGTGGGTCCTGCCTTTCCCAGGACTCAGCTCACATCCCAGGGACCAGTCTGGGATAGCGCCGACCTCTGCCTTGGACACGAGAGGGCTGGACAGGGGCAGGAATGAAGCTTTGCCCTCCATGTTAAGGATAAGTCAGAGTTCAATTCCAGCATCTGATGACTCAGGGTGGAAGAAAACAGCTGGGAGTGATGAACTTTGTCAGGACAAGAAAGGTTTAGTGTGTCTGAATTCCTTTGCTCTGCTCACAGGACTACAAATCCATGAGATGAAGACAAGTGTGCAAAACCAGTCAGAGCCTCTGGTTGTTCCACAGGCAGCAGCAGGACTGAGAAGCATGAGGCCATAAACAAAGTGGTTCCTGCTTGACCTGCTTGTGCTTGGATGTTGCTGTCCCATGATAAAATAATCCTCACGAACCTCATTTGCTCCCAGCTACATCACAAAAAAATCGACTTCCAGGAAAGAAAAAACAGAACTGAATGTCATATTTAGTTTAAAAGACCGAAGGTGCCACACAGACCCTATTTACACCTGTAATGCCCCAGTGCTCCCTTCCTGGGTTCTGGGGTGGCATACTGTAGAGGCCACAGAATATAAAACAAAATATAGATAATCTTGCTGTGTGTTTCTACTTCAAGAAGCTTACTTCAAAATAAATTACATCTTAAGAGAAATACATCTAATGATGCCTCTATCACACTAGAACCTTAAAAGAAAAGTAAGTTCTGCTGTGTACACATGAGGAGCCACAGAAGCGGATGAAGCTGTTTAATTGCTCATATCCTGATTGTTTTTGTAGTAACCATCTGCAACCTACAACTCCAAGGAGCTACCACAGAAGAATAAGGCACTAATTATGAATGTGTAAAAGCCAGTTTGGAAATGCATCAGAAGCAGAAATATTTCTTAATAAGCCACCTGTCAAAAGTTCAACAAATTACCTGAGATGGTAAAGAACACAAAGACCACTGTAGTTTTTAATGGGATCAAGCATTTCTTTGGCTACTTGGTGTTCCATCTGGATGTCACCAGTTTGTGCCTCTGTGTATTGTCCTAAGAGAATGTGACAATGGGTGAAAACAAGTTGTCAATTACACCCCTACAATCCCACTGACCTCATGTGCTTGTCATTGCATGGGTGTAACTGAGACAAAAATATGACCCATTATATGCTGGGCTCAGTGATTAAATTGACCTACCATACTAAAAAGGTCAGATTCCACCTATGGATTATGGAAACAAGCAAAGGTGAGTCAGTATCAATGTTTTTTTTTTTAATTATTTATTATTAAATAAAAAAATTAAAATATCTGTCATGAATGAATGTTAATCCTTCTTTTGCAAAGTTTACAACAAAAGTTCTAAAGATTCACACTTCTTTCTCTTTCATAATATTTATGTTGTTGGCTAACAAATTTGCAGTGCTAAAATTGAGAATTTTTCCACCCAAATGTCAGAAGTTATAGAAGGGGGAATCAATTTGAAAAATAATTCTATATTTACTGATAGTGTCACACTAACCTGATTTTTGGTCTAATAGCCTACCTATGAACTAGAATTTTTCACTGAATAGGAGTATATCAGGCATAGCTGAAAGATATTTCATGTCAGTTTCATGCTGAGGTGGGATAGAAAATCTGTGTCCATATAGTTTCAAAGAACAAATTTTATACTTTAATGTGGTTTGATTTTAATTTAAACTATAGTGGAAGCCAATATTAAAACAATTCAGTGGTAAAATTTTCAGTTAAGGCTGAACATTGAAACTACCTCACACTTTTTTTTTGAACTGCTGAAAGAGCAGGGAACTGGGAGCCAAGGGGACGCGGGTCGGCGGGAAGGGACGGGGCTTGTGATGCGAGATCCCAACCCATGGAACCACCGCAGGGGGGCCCGTAATGGCGATGGGGCGGTTAACCCAGCTTATTTGCCACCCCATACCGCGGATGATTGCCGACCACGCGCCCAGGCATGAGTGCCACCATCTTCCCAGCCACATGGACCAAAGACCGATCCTTCTCTTCTGGCCCCAGCGTAGCCCCGCCCCACCCACAGACACAGAGGGAGGCGACCTCGCCCCCTACTCGCCGCCTACACCGCCTACCACCACCCCCCCACAGGGAACCGGGTTCACTAGAGCCACAGGAAGGGAGGAATGGGGGGATGGGGAGAAGGAACCAGGGATGGTTCCACCGAGAGGGAACAAAGAGGCAAATGGGGAGAGGTCAGCTAACATGTGGGAACAATGTCTGGCCAAGGCACTTCGAGTGGGAAGCTTGAATAATATTCAGGCATGCCCAATCGATATTAGCCAAAGCCAGTCCCCTCAGCGTCAGCCCCTGTATGGGGCTACAGAGAAACTGAGGCATTCGGTAAGAGAATCTGGTATGTCCTTAACCAATACTTTTAAGTATTTGGAGACATTGAGTTCCATATATTTTTTTACCCCACATGACTGGAAAGAGCTAATGAAATTAGTTCTTAGTGACACCCAATATACAGCCTGGTTAGCTGACTTTCAGAAAAATTGCTCTGCTTATATTAAATACCCACAGGCAGGCGTCACCCATCAGTTAAGCGGGGATGGAAATTATAATTCAATAGATACACAATATAAATACCATAGAAAAATATGCGGTGTAATAGCTAAACAAGCCCTTAAAGCTATGAAAAACATTCTCACTACAAACCAAGATAATTACCTGTCCCCCACAAAAGTGTTACAAGGTTGTACTGACCCAAATTTGAGATGTTTAGACCAGCTGCGGTCTGCTTTAAACAAGCAAATGGAATACAATGAAGCCAGAGAGATGCTGTATAAGCAATTGGCTTTTGAAGAGGGGAACACAAGCTGTAGGGGAGCTTTGCAAGCCCTTCCTGCAGGGGAAGGCTGCAGCATTACTGAGCTGGTTGAACCCTACCAAAGAGTTAGCTCTGAGAAGCACCAGCCTGCCTCTTTAGCTGTGGCCTTAAATGCCCAGCTAGGAGTAAAAAAAGAAACCAGACATAGGGCAAGTTGTGTTAGATGTGGAGACAGTAACCACTCTCAGAAATATTGTCCTTGGAGACCCTTAACAGCAACATCCCATAACTACCTAAGCAGCAGAGAATGGACTGAGTTGTACCAAGGGTGCCATAAGCAAGGCAAAGGCCTTGCCGCAAGCATCACACTGTTTGTTGCTGTGCTGCTTGCTGTACTCCTCTGTGGCACCACCTTTCATGTGCAAGAGAGGAAGCAGCTTGAGGTGAGCCGCAATGTGCCATCAAACCAGCCCCAAAAACACCCCTGTATTCTGCATCCCCAAGAAAGGTGACAGGTGGAGAATGCTGAGACATGTAAAAGCAGTAAATGCAGTCATAAAAGTTACAGGAGCATTACAGAACAGACTACCTTCACCCACTATGCTCCCAGCAAATTGGCCACTAGTAGCAACTGATTCAAAGAACTATTTCTTTACCACCCTCCTACACCCTGAGGATACGCAGAGGCTTTCTTTTCCCATCATGGCCTTGAACAATGCACAGCCCATGCAAAATCACTGCTGGGCTGTCCTTCCTCGGGAGATGCAAAATAGCCCGACAAGGTATCAAACAGCCATGATGCATCATTATGTAGATGACACATTAATAACCATGGCCACAAGAAATGAACTGCCATTTGTAATTACTGCTCTAACCAAAACTGTCCAAGATGCAGGACTTCAGATTGTTTCAGAGAGGATCCAACAATCACAACTCTGGACTTACCTTGGACAAGAGTTCACGCAGCAAGAGGGTTCTCCACAGATGCTGCAGCTCGAGGTAAAAAACATTTTACATTTACACGAATTGCAGAAGCCTCAGGGGGCTGTCAATTGATTAAGACCTGTTTTAACCGTAACCACAGGGGACCTACACCCTCTGTTTGAGCTGCAAAAAGGGGACTCCAGCCTAAGGTCTGACAAGTCTCTGGCTGCAGAGGCAAACCAGGTGTTAGACATTTGTGCCAAGGTGATACAAAGCAGACAAAACAGGAGAAATCCTGAACGGCAAGTCTGCCTAGTCCTTGTTTCCAGCAGGTATAAACCATTGCAGTTTTTTTTCAGTGGGATCAGACTGGCAAGACCCGCTGCAAATTCTAAGTGGCTGTTTCTGCCACACACACACCACCTAAAAACTGTGTAGACTGTTAATGAGATGTTTGCAAAGCTTGTCATTAAAGGCAGAGGACGACTGCAGGAGCCAGACAGAGAAAATTCTGCCATCGCCAACATTCCAGCTTTGAAGGACAATTTGGATAGGATGTCAGCTGAGGACACAGGATTCCAAGCTGCCTTGGCAAGCTTTAGTGGTAATATTTCAATCCATCTCCCTAAGCACAGATTGTGGGCAGAAATCAGTAATTTACCTTTAAATACCACACCAGATGCAAATCTGAAACAGTGAAAAGGCCTCAGAGCCTTCACACATGCATCTAGAAAAAACATGAAAAGCTGCAATGTCTTGAGTAAATCCTGATACAGGACAATGGGAACAAGAGGTACAGACCATGAACCAAAGCTCTGTGCAGGTTCTGGAACTGACTGCCATTCATATTGCCTTGGGAAAATTTTCTGAACAACCCTTTAATGTTGTAACTATGCCTGTTATACTGTAAGGTTAATACCCCGTCTTGAAAGTTAGTTTCCTTGAGATATTGTTAACCCTCACCTGTTGTTTGAAAGGCGTTCTGTTTGGTTTCTTGTGATTCACAGAAGGTATGATTTCTCTATAATACACACAAAATCACTCGCTGACATGCCAGGGCCAGTAACTGACAGAAACTGAGAAGCTGGTAAAGCAGCAATGTTTAACACCAGAGTTCTAGAGCAAACAAAATTGTCTCATTCATTTTTCCATCAGAATGCACATTCTCTAAAGAGACAATTCAAAATAATGATTAATAAAGCTCAGACATTATCAGGGCATGCCCAAACTGTCAGAAAATCACACCCATGCCATCTCAGGAAAGCATTAACCCTAGAGAGTTAATGGCAAATGAGATCTGGCGAACAGATATACACATCTCTGAATTGGACATATTGAAATATGTACATGCAAATAGATACACATCCACAAAACATAACTACCACAACATCCACTGGACAAAACGCAAGAGTGTAAAACACAATGGTTTAGTTGCTTAGCAACCTTTGGTACCCAAAAATGGATTAACAATAATAATAAAACAGCTTTACTTCCTATCAAATAGGAAAATTCTCACATCACAAGCATTCCACACTAACCCATAAGATAAGCAATTATTAAAAAAGCACATCACACATTGAAACACATACTAGATAAAAACAAAAAGGGGGACAATCTGTGTAGCCTGCAAGAACATCTGTAAAAAGTTATGTATGTTATCAATTTTTAAATTGTGACAGCACTGAAAAGAGTAAGTATGAAAGGCAACATAGGCCCCAGGCTTGTGCCTCTCCCGAACCACCGGTCATATTAAGGAACTTGAGTTCAAGACAGTGGACAAGATCCCTAGATTTTGTGACTAGGGGGGAAGCTATGCCTGTGTGGCTACAAGAAAAGAGCTTAAATAGACTCTTTCCAGATGCGTAAAACCCTATTCAGGTATACTACCACAACAGCAAGAACCAGAGTAACGCAGAAGTTTTAAAAGAGTTATGTTTATGTTTCAGGTTTACATTAAGGGATGATCAATGTGGTAAAAAGCAGTCTGTAAAGTATCTGTGCATGTGTGTGTGTGTGAGTGAAGGCGGCCGCCGATGAATGAAAATGAATGAAAAGAGTGAATGAATAAAAAAGTCGTTTGACTGGTCAAATAATAAAACACAAAACACAAATAACATTACCTCTGCCACAAGGTCACTTTAAGAGAATTTAGTTTTGCTAAGATTATCCTGTTTCTTAAATAAAGTTGAATATTCCAGTTATAAAAACCCTCAGATTAATAAAGTTATAAGTTTATACACAGTTAGGGTAAGGCCCATAAGTTAATAAAGTTATTTCTCCAAGTTGCACTACCCTTTAGGAATATAAGAAAGTTTTAAAAGGTTTACAAAAATATAAGAGAGAAATAGAAATATAAGAGGCCAAGCAAGCAATGTGCTGGGTCATTGCGAGCCTTGGTAGTTTACAATGTACTGTTCTGACTGTTTGCACTGTTGTTTGCACTGTTTTTGTGACTTCTTTAGATAATTAAGAGACAGGGGATGTGCGGAGGCAGAGAAGCCCAGGGGAGCATGCCCCAACATAGGTAACCTAATTGGTTAAAGAAGTCACATGGTGTTAAGGAATAAAACTGTGCTTTATTTGAAATAAAGCCTCTTTGTTCACCATCACACGAGGAGGTGTTTTTCCTTATTATATATGGACTTTGCATCAGCAACATTTCTTAAGTGTCTTCAGGACAAGGACGTACGCATACGCTTTTGTGTCAACTGTCTCTCAGTAGCCTCTCCCTTTTCCAATCCTTTTGAAACATAAGTGGTCCTTCAAGGACAGTCCTTCGAGGAATCTCACCAGACCCTCTCTCACTGACATTGATACCAGCACTGCTGGAAATGCTTGTGCTGGAATTATATTCGCCTTTTCCATGGCAACTTAAAATGAGTGAGGAATACCTACCCTTCTTTGTGTTTGCTTTCTAAAGGAGCACCAAGCCTCTAGAAGGACTTATATCTGTCAGATTCTGAGTACAAGACCTTGTCTTTTCATTCTGTGCTCTGAATTTCATTCTAGCTTTAACTTTACAGAGGCAAAAGTTGTTTAGTTCTTTCTTTAGAAGTTCTGGCCCTCTTTGGTTTTGACAATGCATCCAAGTCCAATGCAATCAGAAATTTTCATTTTTAAGCATTTACTGAGTCACAGTCATCAGAAAAGGCTTCAAACAAGAGCAGTTCTAGGAATGATGTTCAAGAATGGTCATTGCTCCATGTCCTGATGCATTCCTTTGCAATGCAGCCCACTGTTCTCTCCTTTTTCACCAGTTCCCTATCCATTGTCATACCAAGTCCCATCTGTGACAACCTACCTGTAAAGGGAAGAAACCACCAAATCCACCATGAGACTAAAGCCAACTTCTCTGGGACTCTACACCATCTTCTATACTGTACTTAGTACTTTCCATGTAGTGCCTTTGAAATACAGTAAGGCTACTAGGAGAGTTCTTGATTAATAAAACCTGACAACATCCATCCATCTAAAATGTAAGGACTTGTACAGAAATGTCAAGCACATTTCACAAGAGAAACGAGTCAACAACATAGTGTTTACAGAAAGCCACATGAGATTCATATAATGTCCTTTCTGTAGAAAACTGGAAAGCGTTATCAGGATAGCCTGATGCCATCTATCCTGGTATATCTATATTGCATTTCACCCTACTTTCCAGGTAGCTTCATGTCTTTAATTATTCTTTAAAACATATACAAAAGATTTATGTGCTTCATGTGCTTCAAAATTTATACACTTACTCTCATTGCTGTAATTGTTCTAATTCATGTGTTTTGTCAGGCTTCAAATTAAGAGTGGTTTTCTGCATTTGTAGGCTTTGAAGTGTTACAAGAAAAATCCCCGCAGCACAAGCACAGCAGAGCAGGCAAACAAAAATTATCAGCTAAATTTTAGTTTATTTGTTTTAGCATACTTCAGGTGAATTAAAGACTAAAACTCATAAGGCTTGAAAGTATTTCTTTTGATCCATCATGGCTGGTGCACACCACCCGCCAGGCTGAGGGGGAAGAAATATCGAATGTGACATGCAAAAGAAAAAGAGAAGTTACATTATGCAGAGAGATAGGGGACAATAAGGCAGGCATTTTAGTGTCTTTGGCCCTTTGACTATGGCCAAACCTGCCTTTTTGCTTCCCAACATGGAATACAGATCCAAGGCTGATTCCAGGCTGTGGGGATCTGAGCTGACCCTCTGTTCTTCTCTGCAAGATCCAGTCAGGGCTGTATTTCAGAAAGAGCTCTGACATTTTCTCATTATCAAAGACCCTCCTCATTCTGTAGCTAAAGGGGCTTGTGGGGGGAGTTTCTGAGGGGTGTCTCAGTATGAAGAGACTGAAATGTTTGCTAAAGAGGATGAGTTATGAGACCAAACTCCTCTCTCTCGGCAATTGTAAATTCAAAAATTAAGGGGCTTTAATTGAGGAAATGTGGGGAAAAAAAAAAAAGAAATAACAACCCTTTATTAAAAGATATATGTATATTGGCAAGAACAGTAACAGAACATAAAAATAACTGAATAATGGTCCTGTACCCAGAAGTTTCCTTCAAACACAAGAAAAAGTCTGAACACTTCCCTGTCCTTTAGCGCAGTTCTGATCACGGTCGGCAGGGGGCGCTGTTGGATCGCTGGAGGTGCAGGGCCTGCAGTTCTGTGAGTTGGCCGGCAGGGGGCGCTGTTGGATCGCTGGAGGTCCCCACACGGGAGAGGGGTCGGGGGTTGGTCTCGGGTCGCGGGAGGAGCCGAGAAAGAAAATGGGGGACCCTTCCCCCAATGGAGGAAAGGGGGAAAGGAAAGCAGTTCACCCCAAACAGAACTCACTGTTGTTCCCAGATGACGGTGTCTCAAAGCTCCTCTTCTCTCTCCCTCTCCGATGAAAACACAGTAGGCTCCGGAGTCACGAGNACGTGCCGGGGCAGAGAAGCCCAGGGGAGCATGCGCCGACATAGGTAACCTCATTTGTCAAGAAGTCACATGGTGTTAAAGGATAAAACAGCGCCGATTTTAAAATAAAGTCTCTTTGTCTCACCACCTCATGAGGAGTGTACTGATTCTTTACCATGTAAAGTACCCACCACATTACGTGCACGTTTTTTCACAAAGTACAAATTAGAGGGAAGGAATGTTGGACAAGAAACGCCCCTCCACCCCTCATTCCATGTATAAATCTATTGTAATTTCAAGTTTAAAACTCTAAGTACTTTTAGTTCTCTCTCTTCAATAGCAGCGAAATAGGAAGAATTACAAGGAACAGCAACAAGGCCAATTAAATGTTGGCATGACAAATAACTAAACAGTAAATTCTTGAAACTGGAAGAAAGCAACATAAGGCAACAGGAAGGTGACTGGCATCCATTTTATCATGCCTGATGTTGAATAATCATGTTTTTGAGAACAGCATGAAATGAACCGAAATTGACTCTCAGGTTCAACAAATCAAAAAGAGATGAATGCTTACAAAATATGCAAACAAACTGTGCAACCCCTTGCCACAAGATACAGCATGGGCTGAAGGTTTACATGGACACAAGAAATCAATATATTCCTGGAATTAAAAAACCAAACCAATACATAGAAAACTGGCACTACACTTGCTTTAGGAAGTGTCTGAAGCACAGGTGGCTGGAAGAACATTCTGGAGCAGGTGACCATCCATTTTCCATTGTTCTTTCTTTAAAAGTGATGTGACATTACCAAATGTCACTGGCCAATGCCGAGTACTAATCCAAGTAGACCTGATCACTTTTGGTGAAATGTTAGTTAACTACAGTGGATTTGTGCTCCATTCTTCCCTATTATGAAAAAAAACATGCAAAAACTTCCTCAATGCCAGATTTATCTAATGCACATTATTCTGTTCTTCACTGAGCAAATAAAGACATCAGGCTTCCTCTTTCGGATATCCTCTGAAATCCTTTTAAGAACTAGGGTTAAATTAGCCACTTTTCAGTTACTCTGGCTGTATCAACTCAAAAAATGCAATCCTCAAGCTTCGTTAGAACATGTGAACACCATTTTACCTCTTCATACTACACCAGTTCTATCAGCACTTCATATTTGAGAAAGTCTTTTAATTAATCCTCTATAAAAAGGGTTTTGGTATTGAAATCCCCTCTCTTTTGCGTCTGAGCACACCTCTTGAGCTTCTATCAGCTCTATAAAATATTGATCCTAAAAACTCCTTAGAAGACTTGGACATACTGACCCTGGTGTATTCAAAGAAGGAATCTTTCTTAGATGTCCTGTTTATTTAAAGTTCAGAGACTCTTGGTGATGTTCAGCTGCACCACTGCTCCTTGACAGTTATGTTCCCCAAATTCCCCTGTCCAGACCTGTGCCTAAATCTGTCCTTTTCTGGAAGGTTAAACTGACAAAGGAATCTAGAGTTTTTTTAAATCGGTGTGAGTTTACACAAGTCTCTTAAAAGGCACAGAAATGCAGAAATGCAGATGCAGGTGATCCATGATGATTCCTTAAAAAAGAATATGTTGAGCTCTAAATTTACTACTGTTTGCATGAGAGACCACCTACATTTTTCTATGTGCATACATTTCACAGGAGAGTAGAATAAACCTTAGTCTCTATCAGAGAGGAGCATAACCAGAGAGGAGCATAACCAAAGATGAGCATAACCTTGGACCAAACAAACAGACAGTCCCAAGGACTTTAATTAAATACATGCTGATATCCTTGAATCGCTGACCTGAGCATTCAAAAAATCGTTTTCCCTCACTCAAGTTGCTGCTAATTCCACTTTCTGAAAGTAGACTTTTACTTCTGCTGAGCTCGACCTTCATTAGAGGAAAAGAAAACACAGGTTTAACACTAAGATACAGATTTGAAGGAATACAGTTTATTCTTTGCAGACAACAGCTTTGTTTTTACAGGCTGACATCAAAACATCTACAGCCAACCCCTCAGCCTTCCATTCCAATCTTAGTTCAGCAGGCAAAAAGAGTTTGCTATGACATATTACTGATAGAACCATCAAAATACGTGGATCCAAGGGATGAGGACCCTGCCTGGGCTCCAGGGTCCATGGAGGAAAGGAGAAGTGAGTAGGGAAGAGGTGAGCTGCACAAAGCCAGGCTCTCTCCCGCTTTCCTTCACTAGCTCATTGCCAGAACCCCTCCAAACAGACACACAATATTCCCAACAAGCTGACTTTCTCACAGCCTCAGAGAGCCTCAGCAGATAATCTCCACAGCCTCTTTCTGCCTTTGTAATCTCCAAAGGATAACTGCAGGGTATAAAGTGAATATAATGACACCGAGTTCAATAAGAAACCCGCTCCTTATTTCAGTCACTGCCCCATGACTGCAGGCTGTTTACCACCATATTCTAAAGGTTTCGCTTAAAATGTTTGCAGTTATTTTATTTAGTCTCTTTGCAGACACACATTTATTTGACTTTACTGCCAATTTCAAACACAAGCACTTCAGCAGCACCTGCAAATGTGCTCACAGACCTTGGAAAGGGCACCACATGATGACTGTACTGCTTAAGTACATATTATCATTCATGTTAGTTTAAATGCATATATTCATATCCAGTTTTAGACACTTATCTTGCTTCAGATAATATTGCCAGTAACCCATAAAGAAGAGGTGAAAAGAGGAAGACGTAGTATTGTCTGTAGGCTGACACACCATTTCATCTTAGTTATCACCAACCTTTTGTAATTTCCTCCAGCACAGTGAGTTCTTAGCTAATTCCTTGGACTTTTTACAGGTGCTGTGTCATCTGGCCTACAGGAGAAAGTGGGTCATAGCCAAGGTTTTAAGTACAAGACTTTTGGGATTACTTCCCTGTATAACAGACAATAAGGGGCAAAACTCAGATGAGCCTAAAGTATTAAAGCAGTAATGATGAAAACAAACATCAGTTATTTGTCTATATATTACTTGTCATTTGTTTTCCACTTGAAGCTTTTTTTATAATTTGGTATTGTAGCACGTCCTGGTTACACAAGAGGAAGGATTCACAGCTGCTGGTAGGTGTGAAAAATAATTCCTTCCTAATTCCTCATTACTGCTTTACTTTTTGTAGACTACAAAGCACTGTCAATCTGCAAACACAACAGACATAAAATTTATGTGTACACCATGACATGTCAGAGCAAATTCAGCCTCCAGATCTTTCATGCCTTTAGCTCATTAAGCATCATCTCTAGTGCTACTGAAACACTTTCTGAAAATTAGAATAACTCATTAAATATTGTGCCCAATCATCAAAACACTGTTCTAGGGGTTTCAGTGCTCTCAAGCCACACTCTGTCCAATAAATTTGGTTGATGACAGATTAAAACTACACTTTGGCATGTTTTACCATATTATTACTACAGGACCTAGTATTTGAGTCTAGTGTTCCTGCAATCATGACAGGTTTACTACAGTTTTCATGTAATAAACTAGGTGGGTATGATAACATCTGTATAGCTGCTGGAGTTATACTGCATTAAAACCTTAACCATGTTTTTATAATTTAAAAAAATAGGGTTTGGGCCAGTGTTTTATTGGGTTGCCTTGCTCAAATGTGCTCTCCATGGCAAAAGAGTAATTTCTTTTTCTATTTTTTTTCTCTGTTTCAGCTCCTGGTACTGTAATATGAAAAGGAAATAGTACATTCATTTACAACCACACAGGGCAATCTGCCAGAGGTTTTTCTGCTCTCTCTCTCCAGAGTCCAGTTCCACTGGAAGGTGAATCTTCTTGTCTTAGACATGTTCCAGACAGGCATGGTTGCCTGCAAAATCCAGGGATGCTTCATGAGTGAGCTGTGCTTCCAAGAAACAGACAAAGGCTGGGAGCCTGGAACTGGCCGGTTTTCAGGTCTCTCACAGTGTTGCATAATCCTCAAGAAGCCTGCAGCAGAACTGGGATTACAGGCTGTGCTTGAGAGCTCCCATCTGCCAAAACAACAAGGGAAATATACAGAAAACATTTTAACCCATCAAAACCAGATGTTCCCGTTCACCTTTCAGGCCTGCGCATTGTTCTACCTGTATTTCAAGATGAGGGAGATATTTCTGGATATATGGATTTACATGAATCCATGTATTTACATGAATATTTTCTTCACATTTACATGGATATCTCCTTTCCAGTTTGAAGAACTTATTCAGGCTTCTCTCCAATGCTCTGTATTGAAATTTGCAGGTAAATGAATATATCTATTATATATTGCAACATATGTTCATTATATTTGGATGAACATATATTAATGTATATTTATCATGAATACAGGATTGGTGTTCTAGTCATGTTATGTTGCAGCGGCAAGCAAGAAATGAACTAACATTTGATGAGCAAGAGAAAAGTGGAAATGCATGGCTGTACCTTAAATTAGCTTTAATCTTTTGCGTCCCATGGCTTGAATGGAACAGCACTGTCAGGGTGGTGTGGGCATCAGGACAAGAACTCCAAAAACCTGTTCAGAAGGAGCAAGAGGCAGCTCCCAGGTAGAACAAGAAGGTGGGATGAGGCACAAAGCATCAGGAGGCTGATGGCACCCTATTGGTGGGTTCCTCCACTTCTTCAGAGTCCTCTGCTCTTCCAGTGCTCTGGTAAATCTAGGAAATCTGGTCAAGTTTAGCTAGAAGAAATTACCTAGAGGAGCTTTTTGAGATAATTTTTGAGATTATTTCATGGACTATTAAACATCACCTAAGTGTTGGCTGATACTTTGCATCCTTTAGGGGCTGTAATAACCACATTCTGAAACTTGATCTTCTCAACAATTTGCACTTCAGCAAACAGAAATTTTATCATCTGCCATGTTTGATGTGTTTGAGATAAATTCACCCTAGAGGGGAAGACTCTGGTGGATACTTTCCAGCTGGTTTAGATATCACCTTGAGGACTTTGTCTAAACAATCAAAGCAGAACATAAAAATGTAGCAAAATAAAATATTGAAAAGAAGAGGAATCTATTTCAGAGTCTGAGAACAGAATTCAATCTTTGAGAAAAACCCAATACAAACTGGTTGAAATACTGGCATCTCTGAAACTGGTGACAAATCTCACTCTGCTGCACTGCCCTCACTAGTGTTCTAGTATTTAAAAGGAAAATTGATTTTCCTAGCTTCTCTATTGACATGATGCTGATAGGGTAATAAGGAACTATTCTCATCCACCTTACATACACTGTGTTCACTCTTTTCAGTGTCAGAACTGCCTTTCATGACAAACAGGAGGGAGAAAGTGTCAATTGTTAATAAATTTCCTGGGCAAATTTATTTTACCTGCTGACATTTTGAGAAGCAACTCAATCCTCGTACTTTAAAAATCCAACTGTGCCTCTGGGACATGACCAATTTGCATTAAATCATGAAGTCCTATTCTGGCTCGCAGAGGATAATGGCAATTTGCATTTGTGAAAATGGTTAAAGTCGTTTGGGTGATTAGGAACAAATGTTAAACGAATCGAGCTTTTCAAAGACCCTTCTGTATTCTCTCTGGGAGGGTTTCAGTTTGTGGTCCTACTGTGCCCTAAGGGAAAGCTGAGTGTATGCAATACTATTCCTGACCTGTGTCCCATTCAAAAATGCAAGTGCTTTCTCCTACTTTGTGCTCTGCACTCAAACTTCCTGCTTTCCATGTGGAGCTTCTCACTTTTGTAGGTTTAAATCATCTCAGAATAGAGGCAAAGTGTTCTGTTAAAGAAATGATCAGGCTCCCTAATGAACTGTGGTCTCCATAATAAAGCCAACATTACCACACAGTAATGCTGACTGTACAAAGGTTATTTCCTACATCACATATGAGGGAAAATGTGCTGTCTCAAGGCATTATATGAAATGGAAATTACTGCCAGTTATTAATAATATTTTAATATAAGTAATGATATTTACCTAATAATAGTGCCATCTCAGTATTTTATGGAATATTTTAAAAACTTTGTGAAAGCTTAATTATCAACCAAAAAAAGCCAAAAGGGTAGAATGAAAAAACTGGCTTCCCCCTAGCTCTGAAGAAATATTACATCATACAACACCGTGATGATTTGAATTGCAGAACTACCACCCAGGTGGCCTTTCGTCCAAGGGATCAAAATCAACAACATAGTGGGAGAGCTGGGCTTGTGTCTAAAGGCAGGGAGATTCAGGACAGCAATGCCAACAAGAAAGCAGCTAAATGGGCATGTTCTCCCTCAGATAACTCCAAAACAGGAACACAGTGGACTTCTTTGATAGGCTTTCTTCTTCAATCCAGTGGAAAAAAACCTTGTGTTTGATTTTCTGTTTAACCTGTCTAGCCAATCCCCAATCAATAAACCTTCATCAATAAAGCTACAAATGATAGTTTATATTTCACTGGTAGAGCTTTCTGCAGTGTGTAGCCTAGCTTGAAAACAAAAGAGTGGCAGGAGACATAGACAGATGTTCTTTTTGAGTGAAAGTGCACCAGGAGATTTGAGAGATCAATAAACATTTTCTTTCAAGATATTTTCAATATTTTTACAATCAGTGTTGGGAGAGGGAAAAGAAAATCTTTATACATTTGAGGGACAGAATGTATTGACAGTGTCTTTTCATGCACTACTTCTGCCCTGGACCTGATGTGGTGGAGGGTGAAACATTCTGGCACCTTGTTCTAATAAAACTCGTTCAGTTTCTCATGGACGCAGCACATCATAATTTAGAAACTTGGCAGGAAGGAAGTCCAAGTGCAACATCTTCAAAAGGCTGTGGCTTTAGTGAAAATATAAGTGAATGAACTTGGCTTGAGTACAAATAAGAAATGTGTTCCTGGACTGAAGAGCTACAGCATTACCTTAACATTAGCACCAATTCTGCTTGTCCAGGAGAGTTTTGTTTTGTTTTGTTTTAATGTATAAGATCAAAAACCACAAATAAATTGTATTCCCTGTCAGCAGGTGAAAGTAATATCTCAAGCAGCTTTGCTCTCTGTGCAAAAGAATTGCTGCACTGTTGTACATTTCTGGTTTTGGTGAGATAAAATTCAGATGCTGTGGTGGGTCTTTTATCTATACATCTGCAGCACTGTGGTCTAGTTTTATTTCCTTGTTTTTCCTACGTGGTTTTTTTTTTGGTCTTGTTAGTCCCACTGTTGTTTTTCAGAACTTTGCCAGTGAATACTTGGGGCCAAAACCAAAACAAAGACTTTGGGTTATAAATGGTGCTGCCTTTATGTAGAAGACATGAGAAAAACACACTTCATAAAATGCTTTTAGCACAGCATTTGCCTTCCCTCCTCCATCCCCTTACCCCCAAAAAGGACAGTGAATGGCTTGGCTGAGGGGTGTCCAACCTTAAAAGCAAGATTTTTCTTTCTCTTTCACTGGTACTTTCTTTGTCCAGAATTCAGATCATGCATGAGATGGATGTTACTGTAAAGGAGCAGTAACTGTCCTGTCAAGTTTGTCAAGTGTTTCTTTCTGTGCCACCTAATTTATTTTGCTACCAAAAAAAAAAAAAAAAAAGAGAATGCTTTCTTTCAAAATCTGCAAAAAAGTGTTTCTGGTGAAAATTTGTAACTATGCACATCAGCACTGTGAATTAGCTCACTGTGTTTCCCCCCTCCTCATCCCTGCCACCGAGTCAGCCTTTGCACTTCTAGCCCTTTTTCAATGCCTGATGATTTTCACAGATTTTGCTGTAGCTTCTAAGGACTAGTTTGACACAATCACACAGATGTCAGTTTTGACCTAGATCAGAGAGAACTCCATAGTTCAGTAGCCATAAGTTCAATTTCTCAGTAATGAGACAAAATTCATAGTTAAAAAAATGAGCCTCTGAAAGACTCCAAATGTCTCTTCCCTCCAGAATGTGTCAAATTTGGGAATGGAAAACCTTGTGTGAAGCTGCAAAGACATGCAGTATCTGATTTCACCATGAATTTGAGTTACCTGTGCCAAGTTAAGTTACAGATTTTCATCTCATGCTTCGTAGGTATCATCAAAGAGCCAGTGGAAGTACTTACATTAAATATCTATAACAAGTATTTTAATGTTATTTGATACCCACAGACCCACATGTCACTCTTAGTTCTCATCCTTAGAAGTATAAAAACTGCCTGCAAATTCTTCAGGGCATGTCTTCCATAAAGAGTTAAATGTGGTTGGGTTATGCCATCACCCAGAAAAAATTCCCAGAGGCCCTGTGCTTGATGTGGTCAAAAGAACCACAGCTCTTTTACCATCGGAAGTAAAAATATGAACTTGCCCATCTTGTGTCTGGAAGAAAAAGGCAGTATTTTAGTGTTGGGGGTTTTTATTAGTGTAACTCTTTGTTCCCTCCCTGTATGACAACCTGATAACGGTGTTCTAGGCCGCACCAAATTTCTGGACACAGTGCTATCAGGTAAAACTCCCATATAGTTTACTGGAGTTAAGATTTCACTTCTGGATGTTCCTGGCACCATTCCTCTTTTCTTTTTTTTTTTTTTTTTTTTCCTTCTCAGTACACTACAAGACCAGAGTATCTGATCTCACCAAACATTAAAAGACTCTTTACCACCTAGTGGAACAAAAATCAGATATGGTGGTGGGATCACCTGAGGGAGCGATCAGCACAGATTACAATCATGCTGAATTTGTTTGTTCTATTTCTTTTGACTGATTTATTTTATTGACGTGTCATTGTACGACTGTTGGTCAGTGGCCCACAAGTTGCCGCTCCAGTTGCAACCACTGAGCTACCGTTCAAACCTGGACTTTCTGAGATAAGTGGAATCTTGTCTATCAATTTAATATCAGACACAGATTACAGTGCTTGTGTCACACATAATATTCTCACAATCAGTGAATCATTTGCACTGCTGACTTTTCACTACAGGCTTGACTGTGCCAGAAATTTGCAGATAGTTGACTATGTATGTTTTGCTTTCCACTGTTGTTTTTTTTTTCTTTCTCCTTTTTAGAGCCTTTTCTCAGGAAGACCCAAACAGAAATAAAACACAAGGCACTGCAGGATCACACTAAGTAACTACTAGCTTGATGAGTTAGATTGCTTGGGGGAGACTGTTATTCCTAGGGCTCAAATTGACATCTGCCAGGTCTCTCCTCCTCCCCGTACTTGGATCAGCTTCAAACAACAGTTTTTCCTGTGTCTAAGTAATCAAAGATTGTAAGATTAAAAAGCTTTAAAGTTGCCTCCAGCACAGGCTTACCTTGCTAAATCAGCACAGGCTAGAATGGACAGGCTGAACTCCATGCAGGACTCTGTCCCATTCTTGGAGGACTTCTGGGAATCCTTGGATGTTGGCTGACTCTTTGCAGGATTGGATCAAAAATTACTAGAGTGATTAAGGAAAGACATGTTGATCAGCTTATAGTGAAGAAACTCTTAGAAGGAGCTAAACTGAGTAAATAAAATAAAATACCATCCTCATCATACACTGGAAATCAGGCAAACTTTGCTTTTTCCAATATCATCTTATTTTTATGGTCTTTGAGGGGTTTGCAGCTGCCATCATCTCGCTGCACTCATAGAAACAGTGACTGATTGGGGTGGGGATTAATTTGTGAAATAGTGAGAGGTGCTGGGTTTGATCCTCTTCAGCCTTTCACAGGGTCTCATTTCCCTGTCTAGGAACAGGAAAAGAACTTTTTCTGCTTTCTCTCTGCAGTGTAATGACTGTTAAGTTGCTTCTGCTTACATTTTTCAATGCAGCAATGATGAAAGAGGGCTCAAGATCCTCCTTGTCTACCCTATAATGATGAAGGTGTTGGAAGCAGAGTATTGAATTCCCCAGACTCAGTGTGTTTAGTCACCTGATTTCTTTCTGTAAAAAGTGTTCTATTCCTTTCTTTGAAAAACATCCTGTACCAGAATTGTTTTCCTGAGGTACTTACAAAACCAAAGAATTGTACAGACTTGAAAGTAAAATCGTATAGTAAAACTCTTGAGGTAACACAAGTTGTAAATTAAAAAAAAAATTGAAGAGTTGGTGTTCTTACACTATAATTCACTTGGCCTTGCTTCAGCCTCATGCACTTTTATTCATTTTATTACACTGAAAATAGGTGATCAATCTCCTAATGTTTTTAAATTATGATAAGTAGCCAAGTGAAATCTATGGGTATAATCATGAAGGTCTATAATATAGGCGTAGTGAGTAAAGACGTTGTTCTCTCAGATTTAGAATGCATATTTACTTAAGTCATGACTGATAAACAGAACTTTTATCATAGCTCTTAAATTTGACCAGGTTAACATTGCTTTTGAAGTCTTCATGTTGTGCATAAATATTTCTTCCATTCAATTTCCTAGTAGTTGTTAAGTACAAAGCCCTCAAAATCTGTTTCTTATTAGACTTGCAAAGTCTATATATTCTCCCTAACTAGGTTCAAGTTTCAGCTGTGTTGTACTGTAATTTGGGAGGGGTGGGGATGGTGTAATTGTGCTTTGAGTTTCTTTCTTTTTTTTTTTTCTGTGACCTTTTATTCATGTTAATGAGGAGATGAAAGAGTGAGAAAAAGGGAGAAAGAACAAGAGACAGGAAAGGAAGAGGAGAGAGAAAAGGAGATAGACTGAGAGAGAGCAAAGGGGAGGAGGGGAGAGGAGGGGAGGGGAGGGGAGGGG
>NW_016690194.1:7247211-7279005 GCF_001604755.1 Lepidothrix coronata | reverse complement strand
GGAAGGGAAGGGAAGGGAAGGGAAGGGAAGGGAAGGGAAGGGAAGGGAAGGGGAAAAAACAAAAAGGAAAATAAAAGGAAATAAAAAAAACTGAAGAGAAAATAAAAAAGTAAACTAAAAAGAAAAAAAAGTAAATTAAAAGAAGGAGGGAGGAAGAAAGGAAGGAAGGAAATGAAAGAGAGAAAAAATGAGAGAGGAAACATTAATTATTACTGTCATGGTATGGAAATATCAGGAAAGAGCAATGAGCCCTGAATACAGGCACATACTATACTATACAAAAAGCAGAGCTACAAAGAAGACAACTCCTTTTATGCCCTGGAACCCTGCTTTCTCTGCAGACCACCATATCTTCCCAGAGAGGGAAAAGGTAATAATTCAGAAATAAGTTGTGTTGAATGAGGAGATTCAAAAGATATGCTCTATAAAGGTGTTGCAGCTCAGCTGTTGTCCAGGGTGAATGGTTGAAATAAATTTTAGGAACAAGATGCTGTCTGAAGAGCTGTGATTAAAGAGAAATCTGTGTCGATAAGCTATAACAGAAGCAAACAAAACAGACTAAGGAATTAAAAAATCTGAAGTAAAAAAATCTGAGTTCTTATCTCAGTGTCACTTTTTAGTCTTAGTGTAGTTTTGATACCTTCATTCACCTTCTTTTAGGTGAGACCTATATCTACATTATTAAAAAAATGAAAGCATCAGGAAAAATAAAATAATGGTTCAGAAATTCTGTATTGGTTATAAGGGGTGGGGGGGAGGGGAAATAGCCTCTTCTCCCACATGACATTAGCATGTGTTCATTTACACAAACTCATCTGCATTTCCAAAATGCCAAGGGATGTAATTGAAAGAGAGTCATCTTTTAAGAAGTGGATTTTGAGGTCAGCATTTCTAAAAATTCAAGCAAGCAAAAAAATTAAAGTCTCACAAACTTCCTAAACTGTGACATTTCATTCATCTTGTTTTTCTGACAGATTGAGCTCAGTTCTGCTTCAAATATGTTTGTTGCATTAACAGACCTTGAGTTTCTGTTTCAGCATCACCAGGGTAAAACTGCAGCTCAGGTGTTGGCTCATGGTCACATATAAAATGAATAAAAAAGTGTATTAAAAAATATAAAAATTCCACCTCATTCAAATTAGCCCTTATTTAATGCTTGGATTAGGAAGGAAACAATGGCATAGCCTAAGAGAAGAAAAAGAGTTTGGGACATCCTTCTGTACTTTTTTGGGAAATCCAAGCCAAGGAGAAGAATCTTCCAAGTGACAATACAAAAAAGCAAAATGAGCAATTCCATTTAACCCCAGATCTGAAGTTAACTACATAAATGACCTGTTATACATTGTCAAACATCACCACAGAGACAGATCTCAAGCCTTCTGCATTACACAGTAAATTTGAATTAGGTCTCAGCTATAAGTGCTCCACTTCCATGAATATTTAAACCATCAAGAGCATATAACTTGAAAAAAAATAAACAAATAGCATGGGAAAACCACTGAAACAGATTGTCTGTCATTTTAGTTTTGTTCTATTTATTCTGTCTGTAGTTCAAACCTCATTTTTCTACGGCTTGCCAAACAAGTTTTGGGTTATAGCTTTGACTTCCTCAGCGTAAGAGGAAAATTTCAACTCATTAGGGAAAAAAAACCCAACCCACTGTGATGTTTTTGAAGAGTATTGGAGCCATCTGTAAGGACAGAAATTGTCACTGCACATTAAAGAGGTCAAGGATCAGCCCTGAAGTTTTACAGATGCATTTCATTGCTTTGGTAGTTATTACATTGTGACATTGCTGAATGTGATATTTCAGTTGAATAGAATACAATAATTAAAAGATCTTACTCAAAAAGTTAATGGAGTGAACTCTGGTAGCACCACAGCCATATCTGTCATATTCTTCAAACAGAGCTGTTTCTCCTGTTTTCAGTGAAGTGATAATATGCCCTAGTGTTCTTCCTGGGCTCAGGCAATACAACCCATGAGACAACCTGAGAAAAAACACTCAAACAATAAAACCACAACTGCAAACCTTCCTTTAGCATGGATAAATAAGAGAAGGTGATGTATGTCAATTATTTCCATGACTGAAGAGGCAAACTTCAAGCTCAGATCTGAGCAGCCTAGTCTAGTGGAAGGTGTTCTTGCCCATATCAGGGAGGTCAGAATGAGATAAGCTTTAAGTTCCCTCCGAAACCAAATCATTCCAAGACTTTGTGATTCCATCCATGATTTTCCAACACTTACAGCCTTGCAGAGCTGAGCTGAAGCTAGCAGGGGTGTTCTGAAAAACTAGCATCAAAAAAAAAAAAAAAAGGCCCTGATTTGTCTAAATCTGAAAATTTAAGCATTTCCAATTCAAATTTCTCTTATTTAGTGTGTGCATGTGCTTGCCTGGCTATGCTCCAACTTCACCCAAACTGGAATTTAGGGGTCTGGCAGCTTTTAATTGAAGGTCTTTGGCTGCAGAAGTGTTAGGATACTGTGCTGCTATGTGCCACAGACAGCAGCTCCGAATCTCTGACAGCACCATGGCATCACACAAGGAGTAATTACGTTTGGACAGCCACTAGTGCAGTTCCTGAGTCCTCCTGCCTCATGATTTTCAAGGTCATACACTTGAAGTAGAGGATATGTAATTTTCCTCATGGTTTAAAATGGAAAGTTATTTGATACCTCCTTCTTCTAAAAGGGAGTAAAAAATATGGGAGTGGTGAAACTGTTGAGCACAGCCTCTTCCAGTCCACAATTGAGAACAGATTCTTAGACTCCTTTGATAGTAAGAAAGCTCATTGAAGAAATAGCTATCGTTTTTCATGGGGTCACCAAAGATAGGAGCAGCAACGAGCTGTAACCACAACTTCCAGAAGAGATTAATGGCAAGGGAGAGAGGAGGAAATCACCCTCTTCTCCACCAACTGTTGGCTGCCATCTGCTAGAAAGACTTGTGGAGCTGGAGGAGCCTTCTTCAGGCTCCTGCCTGCATCTAGGACGGATCCAAGCAAGGATCCTAAATAAGACTTGCAAAGACAAGATACAGTGTCTGCCTTCTTACTTGTCAAATTTTTTTCTGTGTTTTTGATCCTTTGCTCTCTGGTCCCAAACAATTTGGGATATTGCATCTGCAGATATAGCGTGTAAGATTTTTGAGATATGGTAGGAAGAATGCAAAGAAAAGGAAAATTGAGTGCTTTCTGAGGAGGATCAGCATTAGGAAGTGAAAGAATGAGACAGAGGGAAGAGAGGAGGTGTTACAAGATGAGAAGAATAGATGAGGCAAGGGTAAGAGGTATCTTAAGAATCTTTTTAAAATAGTCTCTCAGAAGGAGTCTTCTGTGGAATTTGAGGAATGGTGCAACATAACATTTATAGCTCACTGAAAGGGTCGCAGGGTGCAGTTAGCTGTGGAGCAAGACTGTGGCAGGGCCAATTTCTTCCAGAACAAGCAGTGGTGCAGAGAACTGGAAAACTTACAGTTCAGTTTGCTGCCTACACAAGAGTTCTGAAAACGACATGTTTCAGCTTCCACCTCCTTCACCCTTCCCATACAACCTGAGGTTGAGTTGTTCCACGGTCCCAAGGGCCCCAACTACAATGTCACATTGTTACAGGAGAACAGTCTGTCGTATGTTATCATACATTTTTAAATTGTTTATTTTGTGGTCAAAACCCTTGTTTACAATTTAAATATTTGCCCCAGAGCACTTACCAGATTTAAATGGGGTCAGGTTTTCCCCACTGTGCATGACTCCAAATGATGTCTGAGGAAATCTTTGGCCTCCAGCTGTTCCTCTTCTCAGTAACTTAACTGATTCATAGAAGAGGACTCAGCAATACTGACATATTTCTTCATTCTTCTGTCAGACAAGGAGCCTTGATGCTTGTACAATTCCTTGTGCTTGTCTTACCAGCCTTCAGATCACCACACAGCTGCTCTTGGACCCAGAGCCTTAAAATCCTGGGTAGAAAAATGCCAAAATTATGACATGTAATAGCCTTTCTTGTGGCTATTTAAACATATTACTTGAGTAAACCAACCATCCTACAACATAATTACAAGGCCACCTTCCAAGAATCTGCTAATGAATTGTTCCTTATCAGCTGATGATTTACTTTGCATGGCTTTTATTTAAATGTAGAATTGCTATTTTAAAGGAACAAGAACCAAGTCATGCCCTAAAGACCCCAGAGATCAGAGTGAAATGGAGAAGGCAGGAATTCCAGGTTCCCATCATTGCATTCATTCCTGTCTGTCTTCCTCAACCATTCCTTCTTGTTTCTATAAAAAACCTAAAATGTTCCTTTTCTATTTAGAAACTCTACTACAAGAAAATACTTGAAATGGCCACCTTATTTCCTTGAGAAGCAGGACTAAATTTAAAGAGGTCATTTTCCTCGTCACTGAAATTACTCTTCAGAAACACAAAGACCACAATTAGGCTTTGGAAGCCCAAGAAGAGCTCAGCACCAGCAACAGCAGCTGTGGGGCATGCTCTCAGCTCACAGGGCTTTCCTTCACTAAACCTTTCATTGAACCATGGAAGATTTTCTCTTACGAGTATTATCTAAAGAAGAACATTGAGAAAATAAAAAAGAAGATGGTAACCTGAGGATGCAAGGAGTGGGAAAAACACTTTTGTTCTCTTTCAGTTGTTCAGGTGGACCCTTGTGTCCTGATTTTTTGAAATCTTAGTGAAGGGGAAATCATGCTGCTGCTGTACTCTGCACACCCACTCCCATGATGCATCTGGTAGGTCTTTCTTTGTGTTCTAAATGAGGAACTGTTTGCTCAAAAAATTCATCTGGTGACTGATATGTTCCTTCAATCAGAATTTTCATCCTTTCTGTCAATTTAAATATATAAATTATTCCTCTGAGATTATGGCAGCTTTCATTTACTTAGTATTGTGATAAGCCATGTGCCCTCCAGCACTTGCATAACCTTTGTGGGGACCACAAAGCAGAGCATGGCTCAACACTGTGGTTTTATGAGATTTCTGCAGTGCATCAGCATGGGACAGGATCATGTTTTGACTGTGGGCTACAGACCTCTGTGTTCTTCAAAAGACAACTTGCTTTACTCAAGGAATTGTTTTGTCTGTGTGTATGCACCTACACTGTGCAGGCAATGGGGACCAGTCTCACAGGAAAGCTTCCAGTAAGCAGAGTGACCTTCCCAGGAAGTACTTGCAAGCCATTAAGAATACTAATGAAAAATCCACATTTTTCATAAAAACGAGTTCTGAGTCCTTTGTGATCTTCACACATGGCTTTCCAAGCTCCTCTTTCCACACCCTGTTAACTTACTGGCAGAGGAAATGAGACTTCTTATTTCAATATGTCTGTGTGTGTGTGCAAGATCCCTCATTTTGTTCCCACAGCCCTGGTGAATGTGTGCACAGAAGTAGCACAGTGACTCATGCCAGCCTCGATGACAACCTAGCTCTGCACAATGAAATGGTTAAATAATGAAGTCTGGGAGTAAACTCTGGCTGGAGACCAGAGCTAATAACTTCATTTGGCAAGATTATCCATGCCAGCAAGGAAGGCTGACTTTGTAGTATAAACAATTAACTGTGGTGATAAAGGATCTACCACATGTTATATTCCTGGCCAAGGAAGATGGGGGGAAGCAGAAATGGTCAGTGTCTTTCACTTAATTTGTTCTCTGCAGATTAATTATCTCTGAGTTTTGATGGATTTGTTTGCTTTATTAAAAAATAAGAGAACACACAGGAAAGGGAAAAAGTAGTGCATTCTGTGTCTCAGCAACCAATTTTTTTTTTTTTGAGACTCTTCTGAGTCTCAAAGCAATATTTCAAATTAAATAAATGAACTTTATCTTCAAACAAAGAAAAATCCATGCAGTTTGTTTAATAACTGATGTTCAGGAAGAATAGCAGGCACTTTTCCCGACATCTCAGCAAAGCAATGCATAAACATAGAAACGGATGAAGATTGAATATTGAATTATCCATTGATTTAAAGAAAGACCCTTATTGATACTACAGTAATATCCTTCATAATTATTTAATGAAGAGGAGGGCTTATTCTTTTAAGAAAAAGAAAATATAATCCATATTTTGCTGTTATGGTCTTAGTAATGATTTTTGACAAAGATTTAGTATCTGAGTTTCAGAATAGCTTTCTGATTTATAAAATTTCCTTATTTTACTGGGTTTTTACTTTTCTAGTATGTGCTAATTATTATTAGATACCAGTCTCAGCACTTCCTACTTTTATACTTCTTAAGCTATAGAATTAATTTCAAGTACTTTATACCTAATTTAAACAAAGTCTGCCTGTTTTTCTCTGTGGAAGTTTGTCTAAAATATATAGTGAGTTGGAAACATCTTTCTTCAGAGGAATGAGTTCTAGGAGGAATTTAGGATGGGAATATTGAAGGGATATATATCTGAGCTTATGCAAAGCATGATACAACACAGCTCTTGTGACACCAGTACCTCAGATTCAGCAACCAGGAGACTTTTCAGTCATTTTTAGTAGTAGTGTTCCATGGCTACTGTACTGCAACACCTAATTTGGGACTCAGGATGAGAAACTCCCAAGACACATCCTGAAGGTCATTTAACTAAAAAGGGACATGAAGTGTTGCTCTGCTTTTAAAGAACACAGGAGCAGAGATCATTCCAAGTCTGTTCTCCCTGGCGTCCCATGTGCTTCCCAAAAGTACAGCATATCTGCCTGTCCTGGCTGGTGCTGTGTCTCCACAGAAGAACTCAACTTCACAGGAGCTCATTCTCATTTTATATCAGTTCTGGTGAAAATGTAAAGTGTGTGAGTTAATAAACCAGTGCTTTACACGTGAGATCATCAATGGGCCTGTAAGGAGAGCCAAAGATACTGAAACATTCCAAATGTGTCACCAAATGGAAGTCTGCTGCAGGTCACCAAGAAATCAGCAGGCTTAAAATATTTCCTGTAAACGGCCCTTTCTTTACTTTTCCTATCCCAAGTGCCCTGTGATCAGCTCATCTCTCTCTGCTTTTCCCAGCAGTGGTCTCAGGCATCCCAAATCATATAGGACTGGCCCCAGTTTACGATCCATCAACACCTCACCTTATCAAAGCCTCACATTCAAGAAGTGGTGACGGGCCAGAACAACATGCTGACACATTTCAGGCATTCCAGCCAGGAAACAAGGGGCATAAAAATAGACAATGCACCACCAGCAGTGCTAACCAACCCTGATTGTGGTGGGGCCAGCTGTTGGGAGCCACCAGCCAAAATACCTTTATGTGGGTTCAGCAATCAGATGACAATAGCTTTTAATCCAGCTGTGCTTGATGGTTTTTCTCGTGTGTTGGTATAGCCACTGCCTACAGCAGCCAGCACAGAAAGGACCAATGAACAGAAAGATTGCACTTATTTAGACACAAGCACAAGGTTTGTTCAAAACCTTTACAATTCCAATAGTTCCTTTTAATTAGAAAGATAAATTCTTCCATGTAACTCTGATGCATGGAGTGCACAGTAATGGAGACAATGTTTGGCTCGAAGGTGTGGTGCCTTCAGATGTGTAAGAGAGATATCTGTTCTGTCTTGAAGTAAACCATGTAAGGACCACCATTACCTCATGGAAAGTATTGAAAACACTATTTAAAAGTACTTGTGTCCATATTACTCCTGTGCCAGAGCAAACCAGAATCATTCCTGTCATTAAACTGTCTCACAACACATTTCCCAGACTGCTGAAAGAAGGTAGCATTTCCTCTAGACACCATATGCTGTGAAGTATTATAAATACATTGCAGAGCCCAGAATCAGGATCAGATTAGTCAGCTTGTGAAACAGTAGTGTTTTACTTTCTTGTCTCGTTTATTTGAGAGGTACTAAAGCCGATGTTGAAACCAATTTTTTCATATATAAACATTCTGAAATACCACATGGAGTTCATCTTCAAAGGTATGCATTTCTCCAGCACACATGTACAGACAAGGTGCCAGAATGCAGCCGTGGCTTTGCCAGTCAAGCTACAATTTCCTGTTCCAAGTCTCTGCCTCTGAACTCTGGAGTGCTTGCAATTAAAGTGATCCCAGAAAAACAAGAGGATGAGAGCCTGCCCTCTGTCTCAAGTTTTCCCACAGAAATGAGTCAGAGGAGAGCACCCAAAACCAGCAAGCAGCTGCCTCCCAAAAAGTTTTGTGTAAACCTCTGACTAATAAACCCAACCCAGACTATGCCTAGTTAGTTGTTCTCCCCAACAGTTCACAAAAATGGGATACGATATCCTGGGAGACTGCAGTGGTGAGGAACATGGGCTCACAGAGCATCCTAGGGGTTCTCTGTTTCTCTTCCTGTGTTTTTATGGCAGTTTGAGGTGACCTCTTTTAAGACATAAATTATTTGCAAGAGTGCCACCAGTAGCTGCAGTGAGTGAGGTGTTGGGAGAGCTAAGACCCCTGATGTGCAGGTGAGAAGTGTGGCACTGGGAGTCTTGTCCTGGGGCTGGAGAGTCTCCTCTGTACCAAAACATGCAGCATCAATAAGCTCCAGCTGCTCTGAGCTCAACCCTTAAGTAAGTATACTCACATATAAGACTAAATAATGGAATTTCTGCAGTGAGAAAGAAGGCAGTAGGTTATTGACAGGAGAAGCATCATTCAAGACTACTTGTTTCTTAGGTTACCTGCAAATCTAAAATTGCATTTGGGTGATTTGCAAAATCCTTGCACTCTGCTGGAACAGAGAATTTATGTTTTCTTTGTTTTCCTTTTGCCCAGTGATTTGAAAATCTCTCTCTCAAAGGGCAACACTGAATAAATCAGCGCATACACCCTGTGCCTTATTAAGAACCAGTAAATGTCAATATTTTTTTTGCAAAAGAAAAGCAAGAACACATTACAGGGAAAAATCTGCAGTGAAAATGGTACCTTTTTGTTTCAGAAAACAAAAATTATTTTGGGCGTTAATTAGATATTAATTCATGACTGACAACAGAAATATTTTTATAGGGGTTTTATTTTCCTGGATTTATTTTAAACAATTATTTGTTTTGTTTTCTTTTGCTTTTAGAGAGGAATATTTACCAGATATTTAGCATGGATGGAATGTATATTTCAAATATCCACAACTTTCTACTGCTAAAGGATTTAGCAAACAAGTGCAGCCAACTGGGAAAGCAGAGGAAACACAGTTAATTTTGATGAGATATTAGCTGATTTATTTTTAAATTCTACACTATGGGGACAGGAAAATTTTAACACTGGCAAAAAATTCAATAATCTACAAACCATATTATTCAGTAGAAGGCTGTTAGTTATTTACTTCATCATCTAAACTCAATGAATTAGCACTTCAAATTTTATGCTTACTGCTTTCTTCTGAAAATGTTTTCTTTGGGATCCCAGTGTGTATGCATGTGTGCCTCTGTGGCAGTTTCCAGGTCCAACATTCCAATGATAAAAATATAGTCAGGAATCTGACTGGTAATTATTAATAGTTACAGTGTGTTATGTTTTCCAAATGAAGAAATTGTATGAGTTAAATTTCTGACATTCACAAGAAATCTCTTCCTGAAAACAGTAAGGATAGAAATCTGTCAAGTACATAATAAGTCAAAATTTTGCATCCTCAGAAAATTGGCATCTCACCTTCCTTTAGTTTAGGTAGACTCTGAAATTAAGCCATTAAGGTGGTCTTTAGGTTTAGTGATTTTTCAGTCAGAAAGATCAAATCAGAAAGAACAGCCTTCTTCTCTAAGTCACATGAACTTAGTTGAAAAAGTAGTAAAAGTGTCCACACAACTCTGAAGAAAAAGAGATTTAACTTGCTAAAAGTTCTAAAGCATGCATAAGGGATGTTAAAAAAAAAAAAAAAAAAAACACCAGAAAAATAGCTGTTTTAGAACTACATATCAATGCACCAGTGCCCCATCATTGAAACCTAAATTTGTCTGCCATAGGATGAAAACAAGTTGTGGTCAGTGAGGCAAAGGGTATAAAAACAAACAGACTTTGAGAGCTCCTTTCTAGATACTTGCAATATACTGGAATGTTTAAGAGGTGGTCAAAGGAGCCTCCTGGAGTTCAGAAAGTCCAGACTTATCAGTGCTTGTCCAAGCTAACCCAAACCACTGCTGTCCATCACTAACAGTAAAGTGACCGACACCATTCATTAAAATTCTGCAGCAGTGATAAGAAGCACCATCCAAGAAACTAGGATGGAACCCACAGAAAACAAACAAAAATTCGTGCTGGAAAGCATCTCAGCAATTTTTTCCTGTAAAGCGAACTTGAAGAACAGTGGCATATTGTTATGTTAAAGTGCAGTTTAAATGCTATTCACTCATTCCACAAAACATAAAAAACACAGATACTGTAAACTGATGAAACTCATCAGTGCTGCTTACCAGGAGTGTGCTGGGTCTTGGCAGTGCTCAGGATGCTGTACCCTGGTCGATGGGGACATCTTTCTCCTTAACAGCCTTCAGCTAATTAGTGTCATTTTGCAGAGCTTCAGCTCCCTGTGCACAAGTACATGGGCAAAAGACTGACCCAACCACAATTTTTCTAGCTTATATAACTCAAAATGTCAAAAAATCTAAACAGTGCCTTATGATTTATTTGTAAAATGATGATGATCTTGATGCACTAATCTTATCTCCTGGTCTGCCTTACTCATTTCTGTGTCCGTTTCCATATCCTACGTTTACCAGCTTTGGAGTTTCATGTCTCAGAGTAGGGATAGCAGTATTAAAATAAACTAGATGTTCATAAAATAGTAGTAGTAGTAGTACATGATGATGATGATTATTATTACTATCATTATTTTGTGTGTTGTCATCATCATCATTATTGGTATCATTATCATTATTATTATTATTATTATTTTAAATAATTTTTGTTGTTATTATTAAATAATAATAACAACAACAAGAAGTACAACTGAGACAAATACATGAGATTGTTCTTCCCTTGTTTTATGGAGAGGATATCCTGTCACTGCTTATTGTAAGCAACAGTAGGGGTAAAAATAACAACATTCGCATTTCTACTTTCAAGAGCAGAAGGAATTCTGGAGGATGGGAGGGTTGATTAGTCCTTTTCACCATCACTTTTCCTCACCAGCTCCAGGCCTAGATAAAAAAAGCTGATTTCAGAAGATGAGGAGAGGAAGCTTCTTGCAGTTTACATCAGGTTTTATTGATCCTCCAAAATTAAACTGTAGGCTTCCAGGGGTTGCCTGCAGCCAACCAGGTAAAAATTCAGGGATACAATTACCTCTCCAAGCTACAGGCTCTCAAGGACCACTCTGATGCATCAGGTATCACAGATACTGATATGTATGTATATTTGTGAAATAGATGATTCACAAAGAGCCATAGTTGTAAAATCCTATGAAAACACTATTTTCTAACTGCCACCCCAGTATTCCTCAAAATGGTGCATAACGCTTGGATAAAGATTCCCTGCTGTGAATAATGCATAAGAAAAAGCACTACATTTTATATACATTTTTCAGGAAAACATTCTCAAAGAGTGCTCATGTTTCTCATAGAGAATTCAAACTTTTCCCTCCGTGGTTCTCCTTTTGATAGATATTAATTATTCATAGAGTAAAAGATTAAATTATTAATGTTGATTAATACATTTACATTACATAAAATGGATGGAAATTTTTAATGCATTTTTTGCCAATATTCATAATTAATATGGAGAAAGGGAAAGTAATGAATAAAGCAATTATCAGCTGATACTAAAGTAGTCAAACTGATCAAAACATGCCTCAAAGGAGCCATGAGTGACTCTTTGGATACTGAGAAATGAGGTGATAAAAAAAGCAGAGAAATTCAGTTTGAATGACTATAAAATGATGTACACTACAAACAGTAGCAAAACAAATGGTTGTGGAATTGTTGGTGATGCTTTTAGAGGGTATCAGTTCAATATTTGGCATAACTTGGAATGGCAGGAATTGCTAGAAATGGAACAGAGAATCAAGGAGAGCCCATCATTAGGTTACTGAGTACCTGCACAAGTCTCACATGCCTTTTTAAAACCTCTCTTCACTTACTGGCTGAACTCAGGGGTCTAAAGCTGAGGACTTTTCATCTGACCCACTATGGCCATTTTTCATTTATTATTATAAATTGTTATAGTATTCCTAATTTGCAGTGGAGAGGATCACCAGTTCCAAAATTTTCCATTTTTTTGATGAGTGGAACTTGCTACACTGTGCCAACAGACCAAGCACCTCATCCACTTCAACAACCTACAACAGCAGGTTCAGGTGTGATACAGTTGCATCTGGGTTTCTGTTCAGTTTTCCATATAGACTGAAAAGAAATCTAGAAAGTAGAGACCAATTCCAGGATCAGTAAATTAATCAGGATTGATAAATAATTCCATAATTCACTATTATGCGTCAGTCTGTGGTTCATATTTTTCATTTGTTTGACCTAAATTATTATATACTGATCATTCATGATTTATTGAAATTTTAAAAAAAAAAGATACTCAAAGACAGTAACAACCATAGCAGGAAAATTTTATCTGGATTTATTTCTTATGATGCGTGGTAATTTATCGAGGGGTTTCTTGCTTTTCCCCAAAGTCATTTGTTTTTCATGAATCTATTTAAAACAGCATTTCATTCATTGCTGCTGCATGTGCACTGCATTTGAAGTAGATGTAATATGGATACCATATTGTGACTACCTGAAAGTCAATATTAGATTGAAAGGCCTTTCCCACAAACTCATTACTTTGGTTCTCATCTTTATTGCTGACACATTTCTTAAGGATTGAAAGAGAAAAGTTTTAAGAAAGTATGATGATAATATATTTCAATAGTCTAGAATTCATTGTCAAAAAGGGAAGAGAATGTATAAGTAGAAGAGACAAAATAACTCAGATGAAACTGAAATACTGGATATTCCTAGATAATATTACAATCTGTATTAACTGTGTAGGTAGATTCAGAAACCAACTGCAAGAAAGGTAAATTTACTGTAGGTTTCAGTGAGGTGATTGTCGGGAAATGGAAAGTCAGAGTTGTGGCTCTGACAATCAGAATAGAGAGTGTTTCTCTTATTAAAGCCCTTGATTCATTCCACACTCACAAGTCCTCAAGAAAGCACTGCTTCTTGCATTTTGCCCTTGCCACTTGTCAGGCCACATACCCTGAATAAACGAGGATGCAAATAGAGGAGTGCAGGCCTACAAGTTTGATGAGTTTGTTTTTTTTTTAATGCAAGAGTCATAGGCCTTCTCTCTTGGGGGGGAAGATAAAAAGATAAAGGAAGATAAAAAAGGGAAAAGGTCCTTTTACAAACCATTTCATGACATTCAAACCTAAGGAAACATTAATGTTCCCTGTAGGTCATATCCAGCATAGAAAAGTACATTGTTCTATGCCCATTTAACAGAGCACACAATACCTTAATATATTGGCAGGACTGTTTTTTAAAATCTAGTTTTAAAAATAGCTCAGTCAACTCAGATTTGCAGTAAAGTAGGGAGTGAGGTTTTTTCTTTTTCAAACAAGGGAGTGCAGAAAGGATTATTCTTCTACCAGCGCAGCCATGAAGCCATGCAGTCCAGAAAGAGGAGAGGCCTTTTAGATAGTAGATATGTCAAAGACCTTGTCCCATTGCTGTCCCAGGGGTGAATCTGGGGTGGCACAGAGCAGAGCATGCAGGTTCCTGCACCTCTGAGATCACAGGGAGGTAATTGCACTACAACAAACACAGCTTGATCTAAAAAAATTTAATGTTTCTTGTCGCTTTTCTTCTTATATACAAGCCCAAATGTGGGTTTATAGCACATAATACTGAAAAGTATGCTATTAGAAGATAAAGCAAGAGCTGAAAAGAAAGAAACAACTGGTTTTTCAGGCCATTTCAGATTTTATTGGAGGCAGCATGAAGAACAGACACAGATAGATTCAAGCAGTATCCAGCAGAAACTTGAGAGGGATTACTGACTTCCTCCACACCATGACATATATCAACTTAAGGCATATGGAATAAATCAGAGTAGACAGCGTGGAGTTGGAACGCACAGGAACGTCAGTAACAAACCTGGAGGGTAGTCAGGGGTGCTTGGAAGCATGGGGACTGTTAGCAGCCAGCTCAACTGCTTTTCAGCTGAGTTGGGATTCAGTCAATACTGGGCAGACCAAAGAACTGGCAAAAACACAAGCAGTGTTGGTTTGCAGGCTACATAGTAGTTTAAGTTGTAATCATCATTCATTTCTGCCTCCTCCTTGGAGCAGCACATGCTATGGGATAAGGGTACTGGCACAAGCAGCCAGCACATAAAGAAGGCAGTCTTTGCATTTGATCCATGATTTGGATATTTGTGGCACCCTTTGTGGCCTGACTCTGACACCATCTGCCTATGGCTGCTGAAAACCTTTAACATCCTAAAATCATTGAATCCCAGAATGGTTTGGGTTCGGATGGACCTTAAAGCCCATCCAGTTCCCCCCCCTGCCATGGGCAGGGACACCTTCCACTAGCCCAGGTTGCTCCAAGCCTCGTCCAACTTGGCCTTGGACACTTCCAGGGATGGGGCATATATTATATTACAATTAATTTATAATATATAACTATGTATATAATTTAATTATAATCATCATATTATAAGGAGCTTGTAATTGAGGCAAGGTAAGAATGCAGGCAATTGTGCGCTATTGCTGTGAACAGGACAGTGTAATTTTGTAAGTGGAAAAATAGGAATTTAGAAAAATTAATATGCAAATAAAATACAGTTCTTATCTCTGACTTCTGATAGATTTGGGCTGCCAATACTGAGCTCAGGAAAGGCGTAATATATTGTCTGTTGTAACACCAGGGAATCAGGAAGCACGGCACATCCCAAAGCTTCACAGCTCCACTCTGCACTCTGTTTCTGTGAATCCCAAAATCACGTGAGGCAGTTCATGCTGGCTTGAACCATAAAGGCTCTTATTTTCTGGTCACTTGAGATTTTGCACTGTTGCTTTTTCACTAACTTTTGATCTGTCACACTTGGTATTGTACCTTGATTGCAAAAACAAGGATTTTAGGAAGGGCACACCTCTGGAGGGACAAGACTGGCCTCTTTTGTAGGAGTATCCATGTCTTCCATCCAGGCAGCATTTGCCATCTTCTTTTTTTCGTCTCAAGAAGGTTGTTTCACTGCAATGTACCTTGTTATTGCAGTAAAAGGAGTGAGGCTGCAAGCTCCCAAATTTTTGACGGATCCCAGGATGCAGTAGCTCAGAAGGGAACTTTTTAGGCAGGATAATCCTGAGTTACCTGGGGGCAAGTGGAGCAACAGTCTCTGATTTTCTGTTTTTTCATTCAGTGGGAAAGGATGAGGATATTCCTTAATTTCTAGCCCTCTCCATCTCTCCCATTGCTGTCACAGGGCAGGCCATCCCCACAAGGATGAGCTTTCTACTTCTGGGAGAGTTTCATTAGGCCAAAAATATTGAATTCTCTATCACAGTCCTCATTCTGGAGCTATTGCATGCATTTGAGGAAAATGCATCTCTCTCTGCTTCTCCTCTCTTGTGAAGAAGGGAGAGAGGAATGTAAAAATTAAAGTCTGAAAAGAAATAATCCCTACAAATATATCAAGGATTTTTTTTTCTCTGAGTACACAAAAGCACGTTCTTGTGGGTGTCTTGTGGGTTCATGTATCAGTGCGGTCTCTTGGTCTTTAATTAATTTATTGGGAGTATGATGAGATAGGGGTTTCTCTGACAGACATTAAGAGAAACCCAATATCCACATAACAAATGATGCCCTTGCCCTCAACTTATTGGAGGTTTACACTTATTACACCACTTTTAAGAGGAAGTGACAGAATAATCACTTTTTTAATTTTTCCTGCATATGGTCTCTTTTTTTAACTCCTATCAGTGCTACATGGACTATAACTTTCACAAATAATTTTCTCCTACAAATGTTCAAACACTTTCCTTAACTTATGTCCTGTTGTTGTAGGGTTTGGTGTTTTTATCCTTTCTCAACTGCATTTTGTGGCATCAGTCCTCCCAAAACCTCATTCAACCAGAACAGGCTGAACATCAAAACAGCTGATATTTTTATTTTACATTATTTTATTTGTGGTGCAACCAGTAATTTCATTTTCCTTTGGATTATTTCCATATTATTATAATATGACTGAAACAGAAAGGGAATATTTAAGCATTAGTAAAATTAATATCATAATACGAATCAGGAAAAGGTTTGGTTTGGGGTTTTTTTCAGTATGAAGTTACAAACTCCAGAACAAAAAATTACTGAATAAAGTGCAGACTCTGAATACATGTGACAGCAAAAGCATAATATTTTTGCTGGTCTTCAAGACAAATGGCAGTTAAAATATTTCTGATTCTGAGCAGTAATACGTTTCAGGATATGAATTGCTAAAATTTATGGGTTTAACTGTTCTTTAATTTCTCTTTTTTCTCTAGTTAAGGAACAGCAAGATTTTAACAAGAATTGATTCTAGCCTGGGAAGCTTTAGCAGTTCATTAGGCTATCTGGGAATCAATCAGTCTCCAAAGAGAGGATTCCAATTAGCTGGTTTCATTTTGGTTAGAGACTGTTGTTGTCTGGAGGGAAAGAATCACTAAGTCTCCCCCTCTTCAGCCCTCATTGTCTTTATTTTCAACTTTTTGGTACAGAAACTAATGCCACTCAATTCAATCCATGCTGTGTCCTGGCTGAAACCCTGATTTTTGTAACTAAGATACAATGGCAACAAAAAAAATCCCAATCCTTATTTTTCTCTTTTAAAAGTTTTGGGAAAGCAATAGGCCAAACTGTCAGATGACACGGAAAATGCGAATTACGTCAGTTTTCACCATGGCCCAAATTCTGCTGCTCAGAGCACGAACTGTTCCTTATGCAAAAGCTGATATAAGGCACCCAGTTGAGACACTTCACTGAAGTCAGGGCTACACAGAACAGGAGAAGATGTACAGACCTCACTGCCACTTTCAATTTTCAAAATCATATGAAAATTCAAAATTCAAGATATTTTTCAAAATTTCTTCCACAATCTGCAGCTTGCAATGAGCTAAGCCCTGCAAATGGCAAAGAACAGTGAGCCCAATTGACTAATTAATTATTCTATACCTTTCTTTCCTGATGACTTCCACAGATTAGTTGTGGGATCTTTTGAATAAAATTATTTTTTCCTTGTTAATGCACTGCAGCTACATTTGTAGAGATGTCACTGGACATCTACCTTATAGAGTGCTGAAATAATCATCTACCATCTATCATTTCTATGCTAAAAAAAAAAAGTAGTGAAAACTAAAGTGATAGAAACACAGTTAAATAAATGCATCTCTTTACCCTCCACAAACCTAAAAATGCATCAGCCAGTAAGAAAGTACATTTTCACTGTCAACAAGCCTATTAATTTTTAAATTCTAGGTGTACAGATCATTGTTCCTCCACACAAAGGGGTCTGCTTAAAGTAAAGCAAAGGCATTAGGACTTGTCTTTTAGCAACAGCCTCACCTCCTGTTCCTCAAAAAAAAAAAAAGCAAACAAAAAAAAGCCCAAATCTCCATGATAAACATATTTGATTGTGGTCCTTGAAGAATTCTTTAAGGTAAAATAAATAAATCCTTTTAAAATATCATATCTTCCTTTAAATTATCATTTTTATACCATGCCCTAATTGTCATATCAGTTTTTTTTCCCTGCTGTCCTGTCGTGTTTGATTTATATAATTATACAGATATATGTATACATATACTGCTAACAGTATCTCCTGCTTCATTTTGGCACCTGGGCAACTCCAGATGAAGCAACAGGTTCGCACTCCAGGATATTCCAGGGCCTTCCTGTTGTGACATGCAAGTCTAGGGACTCATGGCTGCAAACATTTCTAGTCTGATAATGAAATGAAAAGAAACTGCTGATACATAAAAAAATTATTGTATTTGAGATTATTCTCATTTCCATCACAAAGGGAGAACTTGCTTATATTTTAAACTGGATTTATCTTTGGGAACATCTGCCCAGTGCACGGTACATGTATGGATATGGTGTGTTAGCTCACAAACCCCCTTCCTTTATCACATATGTTAACACTAACTGGTCCAGAAAGGAGGAATGCCAGTAAGAAAGGGAGCAACGACCACTGTTTCCAAGAGATTTTGTTTGCAAACACACCCAGGGAAGGCATATGGGAGTGATATTCAGTTTAACTTGGGAATTCACACATCTGGACCCACCATTCAGGTCATAACAAACACAAATGGAAATGTTATTAAATCTAGATCACTCCTACAACTACAGTGCCTGTGAGATTCTCAGTGTGCAGGATGCAACAGATAGAGCTGAGCATCCAGCCTGGTTACTCACAGTCAGGACCCACGAAGGAAAGACCTAGGTTAACTGAAAGATTCTATTAAACCCTGATAATTTGCACTAATAATGTCAAGCCTGCAGTTACCGTTCTTAGATAATGGTCACATCATGAAAGAGGAATCAATTACACACAAAACTAGAGTTCATTTGCAGATTTCTTTTTTTTTCATTTTCTTGCATTTCTCATTTTTATTGTGATGAATGTGGTGGGTTTTTTCAATAGGATATTTGGGAAGCAGATATTAATATTCAGGCCTCAGACCTGACATTTGTGGAAGCGTAACATCCTGATTGAAATTTAAGGTCTTATGACCAAAATCTGCTGAACTAGAGATCTTCACACTACCCCAGGTATTAATATATTATTCCACATGGATTATAAAACAAGTGAGAAATACGTGCCTGTGTCCTTTGCCTTACACAACTTCAAACTTTTTTGTACGTTCAAAGTTTTCTGTTTTAGAGGATTATTTAATCTTGTGACATAAGAATGCTTAACATTAAAAAATACATAATGTATTCATGAGAAAAATAAATGGACAGTAGCCACAGGATCCCTCCACGTTGCATCATGCCACCTCAAAGGGGTCACATAGATCCACAAAAAGGTAAGATATATATAAATGCAGAGGGATCCTGCAACTTGGTAAAGGCATAAGCCTCCCCCATGAGAAACTAAACCAACAAAAGAATTAAATTCCTAATGACAAAGACCAAGATCCTTACGATCATAATCAAGAGCTGCTCAGCCAAAAGAAATGTCTAAAAATTTACTATTAGGAACAAAGTTCCGAGTTCCTTCATGACATAAAGATGGAGGGCATGAAGATATTGAAAAAAATTTGCTTCCATTGCACCCTTAGCTTTTTTACTCACCTTTTCATATGAGAACTTGTGCCATGCTGGGATTTATCATCCTTTTTAAAGCAAAATTTCTGTCTTGTTTCTCTGGACAAAAAGGCACACTTTGTAAAAAAGGGACATTCCCAGCAATCACTGTCAGACACATGAGTCTGCAGGGAACTATAACTTCACTTGCAAACAAAAATGAAACTTCTGTCTGTTTTACTTAAATAACCAGATGAGAGGTCAGGAAAAAAAAAAAAAATTACTTGAAGGGACCATATAATGCTTTCAGACTGATTTCCAGACAGTGATGCATATGCTCATCTATTTACAAAAAAAGAATTGTTTTTTTAACAAAAATGACAGGAGTGTGTACATTGGATATGCCAGGAAAGGGGTGGGGTTTAGGATTTTTTTTCCCATTTGCCTTTATTATTTTTTCTATATTTTACTCCCTTTATTCTTACAGATATTTTCTTGGATTATTCTGGAACCCAAGCTTCAAGAAGCCCAAGTGATTCCTCCTGGTTTAATGATATTACTTTGTCCCTACTTGGAAGACCATATGAAATACAAATTTGCTGTGAGAAGTTGTTGGGACCATGTTTCACTCAGAGCAGGTGTAAAAGAAAATGTGATCTTAGTGTCGCATTTGAAGCAGACACATCCACTCACAGATCAGCAAGAAGAGGTGGTGTGAGGGACAAAAAAATCAACTGTAAAAGAGGGAGAAGGGGGGAGGAAGGAGCCATCCACTATGTTTTGGTGTATAAATGTATGTATATGTGATATTCATGGATACACATGAATGAGGAATAGAATCATAGGATAATTAAGGTTGTAAAAGACCTCTAAGATCACCAAGTCCAACCTTTAACCCATCCCTGCCTTATCCAACACTAAACCATGTCCCTCAGCACCACAGCCATAAAATTCCTAAACATTTCCAGAGGCAGTCATTCCATCACTTCCCTGAGCAGCCTGTTTCACAACCCTCAACCTCCTTTCAGGGAGTTGTAGCGAGAAATAAATTCCCCCCAGGGACAACAAGTGCCAATGTCTCATCTCTTGTCTGTACACCCTTGATTTCAATGCTGCCCCTCCTTTAGAGTCCTGTTGTATCAGGGCAGGAGCTGAAGCTCCTCATTTCCTTTCCAGGGTGCACCAGACCGTGCTCAGGCCCTCTCACTGCTCCCATAGGTGCCTTAGTTTCCTGCAGCTCCATCTTTTTCTCTTGTTATAAGATCTACTGTGCTGGTTTGCACAATCATAGAGCTGCCTTTGCTGTTCTCTCTGCCTTGCTGCTGGTATTAAAATTCAGTGTGACAACAAAGGTAGAAAGTTGTCAGCCTGGGACAAACAAAGATAATTATCTAGAAGGAGAATAGATTATCTGTACCAAAAAAACCCAAACCAAACCAAAAAATTAAAACCCAAACCAAACCAAACCAAAAAAACCCCAAAGAAACCCAACTCAAACAAAAAAGAACTAACACAAAAAACCAGACAAACAAAACAAAAAAAAAGGCAAAAAAAAAGCCAAACCAAAACCAGAAAGCAAAAAAATCTTAAAAACAACAACAACAACAACAAAAGAAAGAAAAATAAATTAAAACAATTTTACCTGTTCCAGAAAATAAGAACAAAATAACTAAAGGTGCATTTTCTTTTTGTTGTGGCATCCCATTGTGATTTCCTTGGCCCAAATAAGTGAACAGGAGAAGGCAGGCAGAGGGAAGGGTCACATGCCACATGCAGACAGCACCCAGTTGTTGGGTTTCAGATGGTGACAGAGACACTGCTCTGATGTGCAGGGCACAGTAAACCCCCGGGCTAATGCTGAGGCTTCTGGAGGGGGTCTGTCCCACCCAGGTATAGGAGGATACTCTCCCTTGGCTTGTTTGCAGGAGGCAGTGACTCACCCTGGGAGCACCTGCCTTGCTCCCCTTAGAAACATCAGCAACAGTGCCGGCTGTTGCTATGGCTTTCACTATTTCACTACAACACTCGCTCATGAAAGATGTACGTAATTTGAATTGGGGTGAGAAAGGCCTTGCATTGTTTCCTGAGACTCGCCTTTCCCTGGGACAGAACCCACAGCTGTCATTTCTGGATTATGGCAGGAAGCTCCTGTCTAATTCAAAGCAGTGCCGTGTATTGGCACAAGGCTCTCCTCACCTCTCCCCCCGCCAAGATGTCAGTTTTGCTCAGGATACTGGTCCTGCTGTCACTACAATGAAAACTTTGTCCTCCCTGGCACAATTTATCATGCAGGGTTCAGTGATGCAGTGTGTCAAGCAAGGAAGAAAAATGTAAAATCTTATCACCATGGTCTTTATTGACCAGTCATTCTGCTTTGTACTCATTTCCTCTTAATTCCCTGCAAGTATACATTGGCTCAAAATCAAAAGAAATAGTTAAAAAAATATATACTCTGGAATAATGTATTATTCTATAGATGCTGATGGCACAATTATTTCTCTCCTGCTATAACAAAAAATACTTGTTAATAAAACCTGTTCCAGAAAAGCAGAGCATTGATCCATTATGCTGCTTGAATCCTAACAAATTAGCCTTTTTTTTCTCCTCACAGAAAAATCAAGTTTTGCTGTAAGAGATCATCTTGAGAACCACTATTTACACACATTAAAGGAGAGGGGATGTTACACAAACAAAATAGTAAAAATACTTGGTTTTGCCAATCCTCTTTGGCCAAGAAAGAAGAAGCAAAGGATCACAACCAGAACATGCTGTACCCAGCTCTTGCTGGCTGATGATTCCCTACTATAAAATCAATCCATCTGATCTAATGGTCTCCCTCAGCCCTACAGCACCAGCCTGGAAATTGAAACCCCTGGAATTAAGCCCAGTTTACTCCATCACTCAGCTGCACCAAGGGATGTACAGGAGAAAGCCATCACCTCTTTGTGCATTGTGGTGGGTGATCCCTGCAGAAGCAGCATGAGAGAGGGAAAAAATAATGCCCTTCTCAGTCCTGTTTTGCTTTCCCCCCCTTTTCTTCACCTCTAATCCCCTCAACACCGGCAGGGCAGGCACTTCCTGTGGTAAATCCCAGGGTCAGAGCCTGTCCTGCACTTGTGCTGTGGAGCAAAAAGGCAACAGATCCTTGCTGCTGATCCCCTTTTGTCTCTCAGGGGCTAGACATGGCAGGGGAGGCAATGCAGGGCGCCAGCACACGGGGATAGGGTGACCTTGTCTCACCATTGCCCTCCAAGTGGCAAAACACCAACGCAGCCTTGCATGAGAACAGACATAAGAAAACAGTGAGGAATGGTTAAGTAAAGGTAAAACAAAGGCTTTTCTTCGGCTTTCATGAAACTTGCTTATCTAGGGCACAGTCTGGCCCCACAGTCATGTCAACCTTTCCCCAGAGGAAGTCTGGCAAGTTCTGTATTGTCAATTATGTCCTTTTTTGCCTTCAGTGAAGCCCTAAGGTAGAAACATAGACTGCTCCTTTTGTTACGTACCTTTTCCCAAGACAAAGTGCAGGACCTCCAGTAAGTGCAACAACATCAGGAAATAACCATTTTGGTGATTTGCCCTTGCTTGAAAATATTCTCACAGCTTTGCCACACAGAGGAAGAAGGAGGTGGTAGTGATTCAGGGAGAGGCCAAAGAGTAAGAGAATAAAATCTCTCAGGGAAGAAAGGAACTAAAGTCAGGAACAGAAAGAAGACTGTTATGCCACAAATATAAAATGTATAGTCACGTAAGCTCATAGGAAAGAAAATGAGAACTGACATCGCACAATGCTAGATTGATTAGGGAGGACTTGGAAGAGGACCAAGGTCTGGGAATGGCATGGGAAATAATTTCAGAGGAGAAAGAACCTCGCGCTCTGCTGTGGGGTACGGCAGCAGTACAATAACACATGAGGAGGATGTTGGAGGGCTGCCACAGGCCCTGGGCTGAGGGGAAGCAAAAACATATGACACTGTGTGTGGTTATAGCAGATACCTGCATGGCCTGCATTGGTGATGTGAGGGATTTGGACCCTCAACTGCTTGAAAAGTGCCAAATTTGAGAGAACAAGGGTTGTCTTTCCCTTTGGCTCTCTGCCTCCATGTTCAAGTATCTCCAGAGACTTCCTGCTGTGTCCACAGTGTGACAGCACAACAGTGAAATAGATATTGCCACACTTAATATATTCCTCTCTGATTTTTTTTTTTATTTATCCTTTTTCTCCTTCTGTCCAAGGGCTGGGATTATCATTACCATTTCTCTGGTGTTACAGATACCTTTAATAACAACTTCATTCATTTCTCTGCACACACACACCGAGCATCTATGCAACCCAGGTACATTCATAACACATAGTCACAGCTTTTCCCTGTTGGCAAGGCCAAGTTACCTTTCAAAATAATTTTGTCTCACAAGAATAAGGAGAGTATTTGAACAAGATTTCATGGAACCATAGAATGGCCTGGGTTAAAAGGGACCTTAAAACCCACCTCATTCCACCCCCCTGCCATGGGCAGGGACACCCTTCACTATCCCAGGTTGCTCCAAGCCTCGTCCAACTGGTCTTGGACACTTCCAGGGATGAGGAAGCCATGGCTTCTCAGGGTAACATGGGCCAGGGCCTCACCACCCTCACAGCCAAGAATTCCTTCCCAATATCCTGTCTAACCCTGCCTTCTGTCAGCATGAAGCCATTCCCCCTTTTCCTCTCTATCCAGGCCAGGGTAAATTGTCTCTCTCCATCTTTCTTGTGGGCTCCCTATTGTCACCTGAATCTCTAATAAATTCCAGCTTCCATAAAGTTCAATTTAAACACGAGATCATTACACTCAGTTTCAAGACAAGAAAAAGAAAGACTGACTTGTGAGCAGAAATATCCTTGGTACTCATAGTCATATTGAGAGTTCAGAGCACATTATACCTCTATAGATTGGGGAACACTCAGAGGGGAGCTCAAGCCAGCCTGTACAACACCAGTCATATGTTGGCATACTTCAGTAAAGAAGTGGCAAAATCCTGTTTGTTTGATAAAAAGGTGTTGTCAAACCTTCCCTCCAAGTGCCCCAACACTGTGCATGGGGAGCATGTTGGCCCCCCACTCAGAGGGCAAATGTAGGTTATTTGAACATACCTTCAAACTGTGGCTTGGATTTTTGATCCTTCGGAAGTCAAGAAAAATTGTCAAACAATTGGACTAAGGGTAAAAATATTGCTAAAGGAAAAGCCACCTTTATATCTATATTATTATTTTTTTCTAACAATTGAAAGCATTCAATGAGGTTCTCAGTAGCTTCAAGGTTAATTCGGTAACAATTTTAATATAAAGAAAACACTAATTATGTTTACAGTAACTGAATGGGGTTCAAATAGCCAAATAATCTGGGCAAGTTGCCAAATAAACTTGAAAATCAACAGCCAGCAAATTTTACTTTAGTTATTTGGAACCAGAAACCTTTTGCAAACACTGGTCCTATTAAAAAAAAAAATCCAACTTAAAACCCTACATCAGCCAGTGCTTTAGAATATGATAACTTTTTCAGGTTTATTTTCCTAGGGGGAAATATATCTGGAGAAGCGCTGATAAATCTTCTCTAACTACCAATTGTGGACTCAAAATGAACCTCATCTGGCCTCGCAGAAATCCTTTTGTATTTGCTTTCCATTCTGAGTCTGTTTTTTATTTATCTTAGTGTGATTAAAATATAGCCATTCAAAACTCAGAGTTTCTACAAAGATTGTCACTATTCATCAGTTCAGGGTATGTTCACTGAAGAAATAATATTTGTCATGTATATTTTCTTTTTCTGTCAAATCCTGTTTGGCACCTGTGAAAGAAATGTCATATATTTGACACATGCTACACTGAAATCTTCACTTTTGAACATTTGTGAGGTGGTAGATGTAAGGCTGGCCCAGGAGGGATGGGGCTTTCCTGTACAGATTTCAGAAAAGAGAGGGGATGAACCCCTTCTTGTTAAAAATAATTGATGGGTACAAAAATCTGGATTAAACTGGTTTTTGCCTTTGACTAACAGATTATTTTGCTTCAGGCTCCTTATGCTGATTCACATAAGGCCCAACACTTAGAGATGAGCATGGATATGACCAAGGGAATGTCAGAGCAGGCTGGATCATGGTCCTTTATTACTCATATAGTTATTTTTTTCCTGCAGAAACCACCTCTGAGTGCAGCACGGTGTCCTGGGTCCTTATGGCACTGCTGCACTTTGGAAAATTAAGTTCATGGACCATTTAAGAGATAAACTGTGGCCCTTTATTTTTCAGGAGACGGGAAACAACTCAAAGTGTGGCATGTGTTATGAGCTCCATGTGAGCACAGCAACCACACAGGACAATGAGCAAATCATGTCGGCTTTATGGCTTCCAGGAATCAGCTGGGCTATCTCCTATCCCAGGGGCTTCCTTAACCTGGAGAAACCCGTGGTGAACAAGAGACAGACAGTCAGGAGCAAATCACAGACCTAGCCAGTCCTTGGCCTCCTTCTCCATTCAGACAAATTTTAAATGTAAAATAAATACTGAAGGAATCACTTGTCACCACAAATTATTCCTTTGAATGTTTACTGTTCATGCCAGCTCCCCTAGGGTTCTTCCCATTTAGAAACAGCTTTAACAAGCAATCCCATAAAACATTGACCATTATTCCCCAAGAAGTTGTGCCTAGTGACTCGTTACACAGAAATATGTTTCCAATTTCGCTTTGAAATGTATTAGAAATGTATCAGTATTTTTTACATTAGCATTTAGTGCCATGTGGAAATGGCAATTATAAATTGCCACGAGCTGTACTTACAGCCTCCAGTTTAACTGGAGGTTTGGATGGTGCTTTTCAGCCTCTTTCTCTGGAAGATGGATTTGCTTGCTGCTTGCCTCAGCAATCCTCAGCAGGGATGGGGACTGCAATTATTTGACAGCAATTTTTTGAATAAAGCCCCAGCATTCATGAGGAGCAGTTCCAGATTTGCGTTTGTGGCTGGAAAACAACAACTTGGATTTTCTGTGACATCAGGCTGTAATGCATTTGTGTTGTGAAACACCAATTTCCCTAAAGACAACACACAGCTGTAGGTGCCCATCCTTTCTAGAAAAAAGCAAATCTTCAGGCTCTAAAGGTTGAGGTAAGTTTGTCTTATTCTGGCACCAGTTCCCAATGGGTCCCAGCCCATTTTATCAGGCAGTTTGGGGAAAGATGCTGTAGGAGATGAAGGCCAACTGGTGGAGAAGCAGCTGGTGATGGCAGAGGAAACTGAACATTGACAGAAAAGCACAAGTACCAGGTCCAAAAAGGTCCACACTTTGCTGAATTAAGGGGCAATAGCCTTTGATAATTATTTTGTAAACATTTGCTCATTATTTTTAAATTAACCATTGTAATATTTTTTGTGAGAATGGGGTCAACTACTCTCACTTTCCACAGTAATAAGTACTCCCTGCAAAAAAATATACTAAAAAGAGGAAATTATAGTGCCATATAATAAAGATTTCAGGTAAAAGGACTAACTTCAGGAAACAACAAAGGCCCTGAAGTGATGTTTCAGGAAAATATTTTAATTAAAAATTAACAATGGGACAAGGTGGGACCAAGAACATCAGAAGATTATATCTGAAAGGACCTGAAAGAACTGAAGTGAACTTGAGAAAAATATGTCAAGCTGCAGTGGGATCTCTAAGAATGAGGCAAGCCATGAGATTCCAGGCAAATAATGCCATTCCTAGGTGCTGTGATACATCAACTTCCGTGAAAGTGTCAAAATTATTCCCACTGGAAAGATTCTGAGGTCCATGCTGTGCTCATATGAACAACTTGTGAGGAACAGTGGAAGTGCAACTGAAGAACAAAACAGGTGATGCTCAGAGTCCAATGTCTCCACTGTACACCTTTCTGGGGTTTTAAAATTTCATTCTCTCAGACAAGCTCTGGTGTGGTCTTCTGAATTGGTTGCCAAGCACTTTTGTGAGACTGAGATGCTGTAAAGGTGCTGCTGGTCCCCATCCATCCAAAAGTTTCACCCACAAGTGATCCCTTCATACACACCTTGATGTGTCTGGATCCTTCCTTGAAGCAAAACAAAGCACAGGACAGGGAGGTGGTTGGGCATTTCTTTTCAAAGGAGCCCTCCCCATCTGGGCAGGAACACTGATGCAGCTGCTGATTCAAGAAGTCTTTCTCAGACCTGAGCTGTTAAGTGTTTAGCTGGCACTAAAAAAAGATACAGGAGCTCTTCTGTCAATTTATTAAATCTCTGCTCACTCAAATAGACTCTGGCTTGTGAAGGTATTGGTGTGAATCAGACATTAATCTGTGGCCACAGGGGTTGCTTGTTTCACCCTATCTAGTTACTCTGTCTGGTTGCTTATGCAGAACTCTGTTTTTAAGAGACACAAGATGGCTGTAGAAGAATTTAGACTGTTTTGGGGATCCAAACTGAAATTATAGGCCTGTCCCTTCAAATCTTACTGCTAAGCTTGGGAGATTAATTCCCTAAGAGAGTGGTTGCTCTGACCTTTCTCTGTCAAAGCACTCAGGCTACTGGGTGGCTTTACATCCTAGGAATGGTTCTCCTGTGCTCAGCAAACTCCTGGGGCTGGTACTGGGCACGCACCCCACTTTTGTAGTTGGCGTTGGCAGGATCAGCACCAATTTATCTGAGGGCAAAGTTGTTTGAGGGTTGAGAAAGCACCGGAAAAGGGTTTTGCTATGACATCTCTAAAACACAGCAAAAACCTCGTTCCCCACTGGCTGCTAGTGCTATATTTGTGTTATCTCCAAGCCAATGCATTTCTCACTTACTGGAACTTTAACAGCTCATAAAAATAGAACTTCTGAACTTTCAGGAACCCTCTGGATGGTGCAGGCAATCAACATGCCTGCACCACAGTAGAGGTGTGAGGGCTCCTGGAGGTCAGTGTGACACTGCCTGGTGCAAGCAACAATCAAGATGAGCTATTGCATCCTCTAAATAAAACCAAATAAACAGTTACTGGAGATATAGGCAGCAAAAATCACTTGGACTCACTTGACATATGTTGTCTTCAGATAAAGCCAATGCTAAACAATAGAGATGCAGCCTTTTTTTTCCTGGAAAACTCTGCCTGGCTTTGTCAGAAGCAAGATTTCATCCAAGGACTAAAGGACTGAACCTCCCAGATGCTTTTTGCATGGAGCTTTTATGGACTTCCATGGGATCATTTAGAGCAGTGATGCTTGTAAGAGACTCAGAAATCATTCTGAACCAAGATAAATAAAATAAAACACATAGTTTCAGAAAGGCAAAGATGTGCAGAGATTCTCTTCTCCTGATCCACATGCATCAACTTCAAAGAGCTCTGTGCTGTCACACTGGGACGGGGAATAAGTGTGAGCACATCAGAGTTAGGATAAGAACTAGTACTTTACAATGGAAGGAATAATGGGCTGTTTATGCTCTGAGGACCAGTTTGCCAGAGTTTTGGGGGAAGTTGTTTCCTTTGAGCTGCAAAAAGCACATACAGTATGGACAGGTCCACGCTGGGCTGGTTTGCAGTCTCAGCAGAATCCATCGCAGGACAAGAGCAGAGCCAAATCCTTTCTCACCATGTTTGTAAATGGCTGGCAAGGACACAATGCCAGAATTAATAATACCCACCTCCCCACACAGTCTGAGCTCAATTAAACATGTTTGTAATTATCACTCCAGAATAAAGAAAAGAAAAAAATAACATACCAAAAACCTGTGACTGTGTAAAAGAAAGACTTTTTGATTTATGTTGCTGGTACATGAAGTCCACAATTTCAAAAGGTTTCAGCTTCTCAGGCCAGGGTCGGACTGTACAAATGCTGCTCCAGTGAGCAATACACACTCACACCGACAATTTCTTCTGTATCAGGAGTATATCCACACTCATAAGGGCTTCCTCCTCAGAGGAACTTCAACAGCAAGGATGAAGCTCTTATTTTGCTATAGTTGTGTTAGCTCTGCTTTCAGGAGAAAAAAAAAAGGGGAGGTCTTTTTATGCTTTGGAAATCTGAACTTGAGTGTGGAAAGTAAGTTCTTGCCTGCTAAAGGCATTTTGATTTTTCTGAGGTTGTTTTTGAAGTACAGAGCAGATAAGGGCCCTATCTGGGGCTGCAAGCCACTATAACACAGTACTTATCCAATTTGAAAGGTTATTAGCTTCTAAGTTCCCTCCAAAGGCAAACCCAAGCTTCCCAGATTTGACTAGCCAGGATTAAGCTGGTAAGAGGCTCAGCTTCCTTTCTTAGCTGCATCTTTCCTCCAAATTACAATAAAATAAGCTGTAGGGATAGGGAGGCAAAAATTAAAATTAAAAAAAAAATAACAAAAAGGACCATTTTACCAATAGCTGAAGTTCATATACATCAGGGTAGGGTACATACAACCCTACCCTGGGTGTAGGGTTTTTTAATTTTATTTATTTTGTTGATTCTGCCTTTCTGTGTAACCAGACTTTTCCTTGTACTACATCTGACTGCACAGATCAGGAAGAAGAGTCCAACAGACTGATTAAAACATCCTCTTATCTCTTGTCCTCAGAGAAAATTTGTCTAGATACAGATGCACCTTTATGTGCGTGAAACTAGCAGGGAACTTATCATGCATTCCTTACAAAAAAAAATCTTTCTTAAAAAATATGATGGCTGAAAAATCAAGTTTCTGAGCTACCTTTCAAATTATGCAATACCGAGAAATGCAAGGAAAGTGTGCCTAAGTAATAGAGTGCAATGCTGCATAGAGGTACCAGTTATAGCTCTCTTTAATATGTGAATCAAAATAACCTCATGATCTGCCTGGGTGCTCTTCTTGGATGATGGTGCCTTACATCTTAATTCTTCTAACTGAAAGAATGCCACACAAATTTAATATAGAAGCTAATACAAAGAGAAGAAATCAGTCAGTGACTAACAATACATGAAATGTAATTTATACTTCTTTTTCCTTATGTAAATTATTAATGTACATTTCAGCCACCTGAAAAAATAATGTGCTTGCCAGCCATGGAACATTTTTTCTTTTTTTAAATCATATCAGAATAAAATGGGAAATTCTCATAAATCTGTGCAGCTAATAATGTCTACAATTTTTATTCTTTTTTCCACTGAGCAATGTAAAGCAGCAACCCTGGCAGTCACTAACTGAGGAGGTGATCTCATTCCTACGCCATTAAGAGTATTTAAATTTAAATTTAAGTTTGAAAGATCCACTTTAGTCTCCCTACTTAGAAAGGGGCAATCAGCCAACCTGGCTGCAGACCAAGAAATCAGCGTTTCTCTGCACAGACAGCTTCAGAAAGGACCATTTCAGATTTCAGCAACTAGTTTTCACAAACCAAGTAACTAAATCAAGGGCATTGAGAGGATAACTTGCTTCTAATATGATGTACATATCAAGATTGCTCAGAGACATAATGGTCTTATAAGCGGAAGAGTAGAGGTTCAGACAAAATCCAAACAGACTGGAAAAATAAACAGGAGGAAGGTGGTTTGGCAGTGTAAAAGTCTGGATGACAAAAAATCAACTTGGTCACACAGCCCATTTCTTTGACAAAGTACAACCTAATTGGTTCTAAATATGCCAGTGAAAAGCAAAGCTGGCTGGGGATATTTAGATTCTATGGATATGACCAGGAATAACTTTTACCTTCTAAAGTCAAGATTTTTTGTGCCTTGTAATTTCTGTTCTCCTTAATAAGACAATAAGTATCTGTATGGGGGGTTGTATAACATTATTTTACAGTTAGATGGCATGTAAACTAATTTGAAGATAGTTTGTGGACTACAGCCTCCAGCTGTCAGGAAATGGGAGCAACAAAATTCCACCTCCCCCCAGAAAAAAACAAACCACCAAAACCAATCAAACAAAAAATCCCACAACTAGAAAAAAACCGCAGCCAAAAAACCCCTCTTTTTTTTTTTCCTGATCCTACTCACCTACCAGCCCAACCAGTTCTTGGTGAAATATTGTCATATCTGTGCAGTGCACAGCTGAGAATCCTGCTCAGCTGTAGCATAAGGTTCAGATGAAGGTTTCAGACTTTGAATTGCGGAAGCTTGTCCCACTCAAACAAAGTGAGCAGCTACTTCTGAAGGAAGAAACTGATAATAAGATAATAAGCTCATTCTTTTTTTTCTTTTTTTTCTTTTTTTTTTTCTCTTTAAGCCTAGAAGCAAGAAGCCAAGAGCCTCATTGGCTTATGTCACATACACAACTGTTAAAAAAAGGACATTCTTTGCTAGTTTCACAACAGGATTAGATGAATAACATCATTACTTTGAAATAGTCAAGGACCATTCATGGCTATTTTTTTTTCCAACAAGTCGCACTTGAAGTCAGAGTTAATAGTTAACTCATCCCCTGGGTCATGCACAGAATTAAAAAAAAAAAAAAAGACCCCCCCAAAAAAAAAAGAAAAAAAAAAAAAAAAAAAAAAAAAAAAAAAAACAAAAAACTAAACTCAAACAAAAAACCCAAAACACCACCACCAACAAAAAACTGCAAAAAACCCACAACACAAGATGCTTCAAGCAAGAGTCCAGGAGACTTTAAAAATTCCAAGAGATCTTAAAACTCCAAGAGACAAGACTTAGACTCAGCATCTCT
>NW_016690194.1:7229313-7247201 GCF_001604755.1 Lepidothrix coronata | reverse complement strand
AAAAAAAAAAAAAAAAGACCCCCCCCAAAAAAAAAAAAAAAAAAAAAAAAAAAAAGAAAAAACTAAACTCAAACAAAAAACCCAAAACACCACCACCAACAAAAAACTGCAAAAAACCCACAACACAAGATGCTTCAAGCAAGAGTCCAGGAGACTTTAAAAATTCCAAGAGATCTTAAAACTCCAAGAGACAAGACTTAGACTCAGCAGCTCTGTTCTGCTCATGGCTCTGTGTTCCCCTGGATTTACCAAAAACTGGGTGCCCAAAAGGTCAGGCTTGGGCTCTGCTTTTCAGGGTTCCTCAGAAACACAGCCAGGAACACCAAAACAGGAAGAAACATCATTAAGTATGACCATATTGCAGTCTGGTGGTATTTCCATGAAGTCACCAAACCCAATGATTTCATGTTCCTGCTTTCCTTGGGGTCAAATTTGGATTCTGTGTTTAGTCTGGGCATGATACACCAGGAGAGACAGCAATGTAGTTGATCTGAAGTTAGTATTTGTAGTTAGACTTTTGCCACTTACACTAATATTTAATGGAGGTTTTTGCTCCACGTGCTTCTCCAGCATTGGAGGGGGATTTATTTATGTAGGGATGTGGAGAGGGACAAGTGATAAATTTGTCACGAAGAATTTGCAGAAGACAAAAAAGCTGTTTGTAGTTGTGATAAGAAGTCCGCTTTGAAAAAACAGAGACCATATGAAGTCCATTAAGGACTGGTGAACTGCACAAAAAAACAACAGCAACATCCTTTCCTGTCCCTCCTCGGAATATAAGTTTGCACAGTGCTTCAAAGGGACTTCAACAATAACGTAAGTGGGGCTCACGGTCAGGCACTTAAACCCATGTAGTGCAGTGGGAAGAGTGAAATGTGTTCTCTCTCAGTTAAACCTCCCATGCGCCTTATCTTATTTTCCCTCTCACAGTGTTTATTCAGCGTTCGTCCTCGGCTGAGGCAAGTTTGCAGCACATGAATGAATGAAGACGTCTTTGAAGTCGCTCTACTGAGCACAATAGTTGAAGCCTTTCTTTGATAAGTTCGAATGAATAGTGCCATTTGCTATTAGCACGTCTTTTACTGACATTGCTATTATGCCTGGAGAGAATTAGTCGTTTTGGGAAGCAGGTTAGCAGCTCCCATTAAGGCTGATGATTCTGCAAACACAGTATTTGGAGGGAAATGTGCTTAATGGTAATTGCCGCACATTTGCATGCACATTTAATCCAGAAAGTACTCAATATGGCTTTACAAACCTCACCAACACACCTGTTGTAAATGTAGAATCACTTTGTCAACAGCTGTTGTGCAGCCACCTCGAGGTGAAACACAGCAGCTGTGTAATGACACAAAGCAGCACCAAAGAGGGTGGTAGCAACCAGGAAAACTTATATTGCCTTATCTAGCTGAAATCATCAGGAGAATTCTAGGTGAGTAACATGTAAATTTCTGAAATTAAAAGTTGGCTTGAGCCAACCTGAGTTACTGGAGGTAACACTCCTACTGCTGCAGGGAAAGTGGCTTTTTAATCACAGCAATTTGCCTGAATCTGTTTTATGTGTCTGTGGAAAGACAGCATCTCCAACTGCAGTGTGATGGCTCACAGAGGCCATGCCTGTGTCTCTGCTGCATCAGACCAGAGTGCCACAGCACATGAATTTCTGTGTTCTCCAGAGCTTTGTGCTCCCCTTTGGCTCCCAAGCTTTGAACCTTCCCCAGTGGGTAACAAGAGCAGATGGGACCACACAACAGGATAAAGGCAAAAATTTCACAGAGAAAAACATATAGATTTTAAAAGGGGATAAAAAACCAAGTGAATTATGTCAATGAGATGTAAGAGATTTGAAGCCTGATGATTTCACCATCACTAGGGGATGTGCTACCTCATACTGATGTGAAATAAGAAACGGGCAAGTTGTTGTCAGGGGTTTCCTTGTCTTGGCTGTAGGAGTGAGAAATGTCACCCTTGGCTCTCCATGGCTTAAAGTTACCATGTGAAGCAAATGTGGGGAGACTTCCACAGCTGGAGGAGCCACTGAGGTTGAAACAGACTGAAAATACTTGCTTCCTGAATCATGGAAACGTAATAATCCTTTACTCAAGCTTTGAGAGTCTGGAAAAGTTTGGCAAGTTTCCCATCAGTAAGATCTCCTTGAAGAAAAAGGAGGGAAGAGTGGGTTTCCATGCCATCTGTTGTCTTTCCTGCACGCCATAACCCTGATCCCCTGTTACTGACTGTGCCTCATCCCCAGTTCATGGCTGTTACCTAGACTTCATATTATCTTCACTCACTGCCTTGGGCTCATCCGCCTTCCTGCTGCAGGACAATAGTTCTTACTTGATAGTGGGGGCCCCCTGCTAAATGGCAGCTGGTATTCTGGTCATAAATCCCCACGTGGCCCTTCTGAACAGCTGTAAATGCCATTCCTGGATATCCTGGCTGGGGAGGTACCTCCAGGGCACACTGAGGACGGTGCCATGAGCATCATATTTGCAATCTGGTTTTCCACTGCAGACCCCTTCACCCTACCCTGATAGAAAGTGTAGAATCCAAAACAAAAGACCATTTTGCCAAGGACAGGATCCTTCCCACTGGCAGAAAATTTTCCCTCAAAGTGTGATCTTCCCTTTCCTGCTGAGGAGGGAGGAGATGGCTGGAGCGAGAGTGGGCACCCATGTAGAGGGGTCAAGGCAGGTTGCAGCAACAACCTACCACAGGGCTGGGTTGGGGGCAGCCCAGGGAGGGTTTGTGCACTGCTTTGGCCCAGGAGTCACGTCAGCAAAAACAAAGTGGAAAAGAGCTGGCGAGCACGTGTTGTCAAGCACTTGTCTTCTGAGGGCTCCAGATGGGGACCACATGGAGCCCAAAGTAAAAGTGCAGCAAATGAACCTAATCCTCTAATTCTCTGCCTGCAGTGAAATGGGCTTTCACTGCTGCTCTCCTAATGAAAAAGTGAGTAAGCAGTCATCTGTCTAGGCCGCTCTTATTGCTTCTTATTGGCATAACTGGATTTTACCATGACTGGTTAAAGTAGCAGGGAGAAACAAATTACAGTCTATTTTCTGTCTGAAACAGAAATAAGAAACATATTTTTTGTTTGGGAGGATAGCAAGACACAGCTTTATTTTTTATTCTGGTTTTTTTGGGGGTACAAGTTTTGTTTTAAGCAATTTTCCTGACATTTCTAATTACCTACCATAGCCCTTTGATCTCCCTGTAACCTTGTTATTAATTACTTCTTCAAATACAGCAGTAGCAGAAGCTTTTCATAAGACTTTTATTCTTCTTAGGACCTGATACAACTGCCATCAAAGTAAGTAAAAGTCTTTCAATCCACTTTAGACAAAAGGCCTTGCATATGGCTCTTTGTGAAAATGCATAATCCGCCACTAAAAGGAGGGCAGTCACTCCTCCATCTTTCTCCTTCTGTTGATTTTAGTGGAAGTAAATCAGCATAAGCACAGAAATCCTAAATACTAATAGAATATAAGAGTGTTCCTAATTTCAAATAAAGTGCTGCCTGTTTCTCATGCTAAACACCATATACAATGCCACTTTCCTCACCAGCAGGACTGACAAATTCTTTGGTTTTTTAATGGCATGTCCTGGAAGATAATGAAAGGTCAGATTTCCACTTGCTGTTCACTGCTGTCTAGATTATACTGTGAAATGTACATGGAGGTGAGACCTTTTTGTTTGCTGACCATACAGCTGGAAATCATGGTCTGAATGTCCTGGACATTCATGGGTAAGTACAGAATTAATTACTATAATGTGTTCTTAAGTGTCTGATGAAATTACAGCACAAGGTTACTCTACTCATACTGTAGCTGCTATTATAATTATGTATTTAATGCAAGGAGGGTTCAGACTAGGCTTCCATCAATGTTCTTTCATGAGGATTTCAACCTCTGTAGCTTGGTTTTTTACACAAATTATACTGTCATGGGAAAATTTTTATTCCAGGAGTTGTGGAGATAATGATCTCTTATTCATTGAACTGTTGAAACTCCAGTTAATCACACTGCTGCTGTGAAGGTCCCTTCTCCATCTCCTCCATCATTTTCCCCTAGGCTCCGAGGCTGCTGGCACTAGCTCAGTTTCAATCAGCCCCAGTCACACAGCCTACCATCACAGATTCATGGAATCACAGGGTTGTGAAGGTAGGAAAAGACCTCTGGGATCACCATCCAACTGTCAACCTAGTACCACGATCACGTTTGTCTCTAAACCATGTCCCCAGGCGCCACATGCATATGTATTTTGAACACGTCTAGGGACAGTGACTCCACCACTGCCCTGGGCAACCTATTCCAATGCACAACCACCTCTTCAGTGAAAATTTTTTTCCTTATACCCAACTTAAACCTCCGCAGTGCAACTTGAGGCCGTTGCCTCATGTCCTTGTCAATCACCACCTGGGAGCAGAGCCTGACCCCCCTCTGGCTCCACCCTCCCGTCAGGGAGTTGCAGAGGGTGAGAAGGTCTCCCCTGAGCCTCCTTTTCTCCAGGCTGATTTCCCCCAGATCCCTCAGCCATTCCTGGTGCTCCAGATCTTTTCCCAGTTCCATTCCCTTCCCTGGACACACTCCAGCCCCTCAACGTCTCTCTTGTCTGAGGGGCCCAGAAATGACCCCAGGATTGGAGATGCAAAGGGCAGAGACTCCAGTCCCAGAGTGGCAACCTCCCCAACCTCACTCTAGTTTATCCAGGTCATTCCCAAGCTGGACATCCCAAAACTGAGCACTCATCCCCTTGCAAGGGATCTTCCTGCACAGGGCAGGGCTTTGCATTTGTCCCTGTTGACTTTGGTGTGACTCCTCTTACCCATTCCCTCAGTCAACTGTTTCGGTGGTAGCTCTGCCCAAAGGGCACTCCTTGTCTTCCCTGGTTTGGTGTTACCTGCAGACTCCATGGAGAGCAGTCCACCATCTCCTCCAGGATATTGACAATGATTCTTCCTCTGATTTTAAACATCAGCACTCAGGTCAATGTTCACAGTTTTGGGAAGATAATACCAGCTGGAAGACAGACATTCAGAGATTTCATTGTCCATCCCATGGGGGAACTAATATTTAGTTTTTAAAAGTAAACAACAATTTATTCTCATTTTACCTCAAGCAAGGCAATTCCTCTACTGCTGTTTTGCCTCAAGTCTCATCTTTATCTCTTTCATTGACTTCCCAGCAAGGCTCATCAATTGACTCTAAGTATCTGCAAGAGGGGAATATTCCGTTACCATAAAATCGTAGAATGGTTTGCGTTGGAAGGAACATTAAAGGTTGTTTAGTTCCAACTTCCTGCCATGGACAGGGACACTTTCCACCAACCCAGGTTGCTCCAAGCCCCATCCAACCTGGTCTTGGACACTTACAGGGAAGTGGCAGCCACAATTTCTTTGGGCTTACTTTGTCTTTTTTCATTACATATTTCTCCTCTGAAGCTTTTGCATCATCTCTGCTTCTTTGCTTTTCCTTCTCACTGAGATCTTTGGTTTCTTTCTTTTTCCTTAACTTCCTTTCCTTAACTATTGTTGTCATCCTTCTTTACTACAAATCTCATCCTTTCTGTCTCATTTTCCCTACCATTTTCTACCTCCCCATAGCTCTGCTCTTTTCCATAATTCCTATCTCCTCTTAATGGGACTTTTTTTCTTTCCTTAAGAACAGTTTTCCTTTTGCTACTGCTTCCCACCTGCAGTCTTGGAAAAGACTTTGATTTTATCAAGTCAGGGCATTCCCAAATGTTATGACCTCTTCTTATCAGTGCAGCCATCAAACACAGGTAAGCAACCAAGCCACGGCTGTATTTTGTGAGAATATAGACTCCCAAAGGCACTGTCAGGAGAAGAAATTCCCTCGGGTTGCTCATTTGTCTTCATTTCAAAGCACTTGGATTTCAAGTTCAAAACCAAGTAACAGGCAAGGAGAACCTAAACCTTCATGAATTCTCTCCTGAGAGTTTTCACAGTCTTTACTTTAGGACCACTTTTTCCTTGTTATGGGAATTGGTCTACTAAATTATTCAGTTGTTTCTGAAAGGCATGCTCTTGAATAACCCTGCCCTCTTCAAAAGAGGGAGATATTATAAAAAATTCATAGATATCAAAACTTTAGACTGCAGCTCTGTGAGATTGAGTCCACAATGCAACTTCCTTTTAATCTATTAACCTCTTTCTAACCTATTCAATTTTAACCTATTAAAACCTATTTTGACCTATGACTTCAGAACCAAGATTAAAAAAAAAGATATTTTCACTACAGTTGTTATAAAAACAGAATCACAGAATCACAGAATATTCTGAGTTGGAAGGGACCCATACAATTATCAAGTCCAAATCTTAGCCCTGCACAGGACACCCCAAGAAAAAAAAAACACAACCTTTTTTTTAATCTTAATTTAAAAGCAAGTAAAACCCATAACTTAATCAAAATCCTGATTAAGAAGAGTAATGTTTGTGTTGCAGAAGACTAGATAAGCTTAACAGAACTTACATGGCAAATTGGAACTGGTCTTATAAGAATAGTACTTCTAAGAGTTACACTTCGAAGAGAAATATTTTTCAAGAGCAAGTACAAAACAAACTTGTGAGAGACAGTCTTGTAATAAATGACACAAAAAAAATAATTCCACCAGATGAAGAAAACAGTGAAATTTTAAGCTCTATCAGACAAAAAATAAAGGTACTGCATAAGATTTTTTTTAAAAAATCTGATCAATTGATAGAAAAATGATGTGATTTTTACTTTTCTCCTGGGAATCATGTTAGAGGTCAGATTTCTTCTGGCAGAGCTGTTATCTGTATCAAACTCGCTGTCTACCAACAGAGCCTCTGAGCTTCAAATGAGCATGATCTGGAATCTGAATATATCCACCTTTTTTAATGTGCTTGGGGTGTGGAAAAAGAAGAAAATAAATACATGGACAAGTCCAAGTAATACAACAGGGGTTTGACTTAAAAAATATATAGTCAGTTTTAGATCAGATTTATAATGGTGGTTTCTGGTGAGATTTGTTTGTGCTTTGTGTGTGTGTGTGGGTAAGGATATACTGCTTTACATGCACGTAAGCTTATAAGTTTATGTTGTACGTGCTGGATACTTAGTATGCTATATTCATTTTGGCTCAAAATTTACTTCCAGGAGCAGATCCAATAAAATCTACTGGTTTGGGTTTCTGTTGGTTTTGGTTTGAGGTTTTGGGGGTTTTGTGGGGTTTTTTGGGTTTTTTTTGTTATTTTGATTTTTGTGTGTGTGTGTGTGTGTTCTCTTCTGTAAGGTTAGTTGCTAAATCTCACCATTTTTGTGGTTATTCTGGACTCTGATTAATTGTCCAATACCTCCTTACTTTGGCTCAAAGGAACATTTTCTATCCCATGAAAAGAAAGGTGTTCATGACATCTCAGGTTTCCTTCATGTTTCTGGGGTTTGTTCACCAGCTTTCCAGATTCAGTGGAGGACACAATTTTGCCAAGAACTCTCTTCCCCATGTCTTAATTAACAGTATCCTGCTCTCCAAGAGCTATCAGAAGTTGTTAACCAGACCTCTCCTCTAGGCACTGGAGCACAAACAAAATTTGGATGCACCCCAAGTCTGCCTCTTCTGTCCAACAAAGCTGCTTATTTACTTATTACAATTTAGATGAGTCAAAATCTTTCAGTCCACTTGTTATCCTTTTGCTTTGGCAGCACAGAATGATTTAATCTTTTTTTCCTAGTAATTCTAGGCATAGGTGTTGTAGAATCTAAAGCTCAGTTTCTTTCCCTTTAACTCCTTCACTAAAGCAATGTTTTAAAATAGATTTTTTTTTTCTCTAAATGTTTTGCTCTAACAGCATAAGTCAAATCTGTTACACATATCTAAATTCTACATCCAGGAAGAGACAGTAAGAAATATTCATTGATTTTGCTGATTCACAGTACTGTAGATGAGAACAGTATTTAAACCAATACAGAAACAATGCCATGTATTCTAAGATTTGTCATTTTATGGACAAAGCAGATAAGGCAGGCAGATAGATTTATGAGTGACTTCACAAACTTCCCTTCTGGCAGGGGAATTGTGAAGTTAATTTGGCTTAGCTATTAAGGCAGAGGAGCTTTTTGTCTGCTATAACTTCTGCCAAATGGAAAGCCATGCTTAAAGCCTCTCCCTTGTCCAGGACTGTGGAGGGCTGCAAAGCGTGTGCAGTTTTTATTGAACAAAGGGATACAGATGGAAAAACTGAGGAAATTTTGGGCACCCAAGCCCCTCATCAGATTTGAAAGAGCTGCTAGGCACAGCTTCCTCTGGCTGACAGGCCCGTGATTAGTTCCCAGCACAATTCTGTACCACCAAAGGGCAGAAGCACATTTGAGGATCTATCTTCACTCATAACTGGTGCAGTTGGGGTTTAGTAGCAAATTATGTTGGGAAACAAAATGATTTTTTCAAACAAATCCACCAATAGTGACCCATATAGTTTGTGTTAAAGGTTGAGAAGTCCTTTTAATCTGGGATTAAGTCTTTATTTAAGATATTTAATCTGAATTAAATCTTAATTTAATCTGGATCTCTTAGGCCAAGTGACTGCAGCTCTTGCACCCACCTCAAAGGAGCTTGTTGACAATGCTCAGCTTGGAGATCAACCAGGCTTTAACCTCCTTGGTGTGCATGGGGATGTCTACAAAATATCCCCATCCCTATATTGGTTGAAAGACAGCAATTCTCCTACAACACTGTATTTTCCCAACCACCTATTATATCTATTTTTTACCCCACTTGAGAGTAAGGCTGCATTTTCAGATTTGTTGATGGACATTTCCGCAAGACCAGAATCACCTTTCCATGGAAGTTTTCCTTAGCCCCAACCAGATCCTTTCCATCCCCTGCTGATTTCTACAGAGACACCTCAAGGAACACAGCCTGGCCAGTCCTCTTCAACAAATATTTGTAAAAAAAAAAAAGTGATATTTTTACATCTGAGACTGCCAGATGGCATATAGAGTTCTTTTTTTTACTGTATTCAAAGAAGATTCTTTTGCCTTGGGGAATGGACTCAGTTGGTTTTCAGTACAATTTCTTCTGGCAGAGCACAGGCACTCACCATGAAGGTCCCACTGCAATCAGAGTCACCTCTTGGGACAGATACTTCCATAGTAAAGGAAAACCTGTCTACAAGGAAACCAGGACCATGTACGCATTTTGATTTTTGAACTGCAAAATAATAATACTGATTATTTCTTACTGAGCATTTTGTATAACACTTGCTGTTGCAAAAACATTGGTTAACTCAAATACTTTGTGTCTAAAACACCTTGTTTAGTGCTGAGATGACAGTTAAGAAGAAGCCAGAAAAGTCTTATTAGGAACCATTTATTAATAGTTCAGATCATGTCTGAACTATAGTGTTTACTATGCAAACACTGCAAGTAATAAAATGTTCCTCTTTGGTGCAGAGAAAAAAGACTGTTCCTAGAAAACAGGCAATTTTTCCTAGAACACAGTGATTCAAAGAATTTATGGAACATCATAAATAATTGCCTCTAAATATGCTCTGAGCATCAATCTGTGGAAACAGAGGTAATACAATCTTTGCATAACAAAAGGAATGTCAAGAAAACCAGTAGAAACAATAGCAATGCCACCTAGCTGCTATCCAGGGTTTTTCATGGCAGGTTTCAAAGCACAGAAAGGCTAGGAATTAGAACAGAGGAAATAGTGAATATATTTCTTTTGTTCAATTAAATGAAACCAAATAGAAATGTAAATCGGGGAGGGGGGAAATCAATTCAGGGTAAATGGAATATGTTATTATGCAAAAATGAAGAGTCTAATAAAATGAAATGTTTTATTTTATTTAGGAGCATTATTATACTTTTATTTTGCAGTCAACTCTGAATGAAAATGCCATTTTCCAACTCAGAGTTTCATTTGACATCTTTACGGGGCAATTTGTAAGACTTTTACGTTTCCCTCCTGACATTTTCAAAAGAATTGGCTGAGAGTGTGGACCAACAGATCAAACCATGTTCAAGGTTACTTTGCCTTGTTTCCACGATTATAACTGCATTTATCTCCCCAGTGCCCTCAGGAGCCAGGAAAAATTTCTTTTCTCTCTGCGAAGTTTTATTGCCATTTTCCTCCTCCCTCCTCCAGCAGCTGGTGGGGTGGATGGTCCCTGGCAAAGGGCAGAGATTCTGCATGCCATGACCTATCTTTCTGGTGTCTAGAGGTATTTTCCAACCTTTTCCATGATTCTCTGGTTCCTGCTTTGCTGGCATGCACAGAGCTAAAGGAGACGCCTTGTTTGAGGGCTAAAAAGAAATTCGTTCAAAGCCAAAGTGCCTGGTGAATTGGAAGGTTTTTATATCCCACTGCAGCAAAATGGACAACTCAATTCATTAATTCCTTTCTTTGGAGAGGCTTTTGGGATCTGGGGATATCTCAGTTTGTTCCCATTCCCCACTTTCAATAGGTAGTAGTTTAGTACTTTGAGTTACCATTCAGGATGAAAATCACCACCCTAAATTAATGCACTGTATTTAGGAGATGATAGGTGAAATTTAAAACCTGTGACGTCAGACTGTTATCTGACCTACTGGTCCCTTTTGAACTCAAACCCCAGGATTTAACAGGAATACTCCCCACGTTCCAGCATGAAAAACACAGTTATGTGGCAGACCCCATCCCATCCTGACTGGAAACAACAAGAGTCTGTACTTTCAGATTAAAGGCCCTCCTACTTTAGTACTAAATCTAATAAAGGAAATTGATTAGCTCCTTGGCAGTGGCCAGACCTTAGGAGAGATGATGGTGCCCTCAGTGCTGGTAGGAGACCCATCACTCTGCACTATCCATGGCTTGCACAAAACCATCCTCATGGGTGAAGAGCCCCTGCTTAGCACTTTTTTGGCCCTTATCTGGAATGAACAGTTAATGTACTTGTCCATCTTCAGCGTACTCCCAAGATTATGATAAACCCTCCCATGTTTAGAAGGTGCCAAAAGTCCCATATGACACTGTGAAGGACCAGGAATCAGAATGGGGAAAATCTCAGAAGTGGAAAAGGATGTACAGTGATTGAACGGATTTTATGATGCAGACTTTACAGTTATTATGTACACACACATTGTATATTCCCCCAGAATCTGTATCTTCCGGGCATATCCCGGCCTGTTCACCTCCCTGCTCCCCTGTTTCTCTGCTGATTGGCAGGAGGAGCTGCAGGGAGGAAACAGCCTCCATTCGCCCCTTCTCTCCTCGGTTCCTCGCACGTTCCTCCCTCTTTCGCCTGTGCCCCTATCCTGATTTGCTCCCCCGTTTGTCTGTCTGATACCCCACCCTATGTTCTGGTCCTTTCCCTGCCTGAACCGATAAGAATCCGGTGTACGCCTGAATAAACTATTCTATTTGCACCCTTCCTCGTGTCTCATCCCCTCTTCGGACCGCGGCATGACACCACTACAGAGAAAACATGCAACGTGTCTTCACCTGGGAAGAAGCAATTTTGTGCTGACAGAGGAATGATTGTCCTGTATTTCCTCACTACCTGCAACAAGATATAATACATGACGCAGATGTTCCTAGGTTTGAAGATGGTAACACGTGCTCCTGTTACACATATGTATGTGTTCATTCTGCGTGGAAGCATCACAAATGCGCGAGGAGGTATTTTGACTGCTAATAAACTTGACACTCCCGGGCAAAATTAATTCAAAATGGGTCTGATCTCTTGCAAAAGAATTAATAAGAAAACCTTCTTATAAAGCAAAACTTGTGAAATTCGGGTGATGAGTATGTGTGGTCTCTACTTACACTGTGCATAGATACTCATTTTAAAATGCAGAGATAGGACCTGGTCCTGCGCATTAGTATTTTGAAAATCTGTTATTGGTATGAGTAGAGGGTCAAAGCATTTTGTAACCTAGTCTCTCTGACCTCCTGGGAGATCTGTGTACTGCCTCACTTTCAGTCCTACTCTCTGGTTTCCCATGTTATACACAGCTTATCTCACTCCCGACATCCATTTTGCAGCCAAACAATTCATTTCCAGGCCAGAAAAACTGGAACATGAGCCACAGGGGAATTTTACAGGTGGGTGGCCCCAGGATCATGTTCAGCCTGGCTTGGATAAAGAAGGTTATTTTAGGCATTACCTATTATTCAATCTAGAACATTGCAATGTGGATTTCTTTTTCATCAGAATGTAACAAAGATGGTAAGGAAAATTAAATATTTAGATTGATGTGAATTTCAGAATAGAATTGCAACGTAACAGAAAATATAAGCTATGAATAGCAATAGGACAGAGAACTTCTTTGGCACATTTAGGAGGTAAGAACAAGACCTCCATTTGGGCCAGTCTTCAGGAATGGTTGTTACTGGATTCTCAATTTTATAAGAAATGTGCTAAATGTAACTTGCAAGGATATTGTGAGGAATAGGTCTTTTAACTTCCATCCTAATTACTGTGCTGCTGCTCCTTTAAAACCTTTTGTTCCCTAAAGCTTGGTGACCATGTTCCTGATCAAAAGGAAGTAATGTGATTTTTAAACCTGCAGAGCTGTCAAAAACTGGCAGTGTGGATAAATGCCCTGTAAATAGTATTTGATTTATATTAGATTTGTTTATTTTTATGGTGATGTGATTCTGCAATAAGGATACCATTTAAACCACAAATTGAAAAGACAAATATTAAAATGCGCAAGTTCTACAATGGGTATTTCTTTTCCATTTGAATTTTTTTTTCTTTGTTTTCCTCCCTTCCACTGCCAGGTCACTGCAATTCTGTATTTGAAATCAATAACTCAGAATTTTGCATTTCTACTAGCACACTGAATTAGGAAATTCTTCCATTTCCACATTTATGAAACTGGAATACTCAGACAACTTGCTTTATATCTTTGCTCACTGTGTGTTCAAGTGGGTTTAACATAATAAACAAAGGGTGTTATTTAGTTATGATTCACCAGTTCAAATCAATTATTGTTGGCTGCAATGAGGCCAACAAATGTGAGAAGAGTTGACAAAAAACCATGGATCTCATCTGCATGAATTTCCAATAACTTTGAGGTTATTTTGTTTGAAAAGGAAAAAAACCTCAGAACTGATAATTGCCTTCATCTCTGACTTCATTCATTTCAATTCAAAGTATTGCAATCAGTGCCCATTCGTCTCATGATTTTCAGTTTATACACTAGCTGATTGCTGATTGCTGATATGCTCTGTCTGGATTAATTAATTTTGTGGCCCAATAATTTACACTATGGATTTACAAAAATAGCATGCACATCTGGATAAACTCTAGGGAGAAATTACTTGCTCACACAATGCACATTTTCCATCTGCGGCACCTGTACTCACCAAGAATCTGAGTTCAGGATTGGAATAGCAGGAGTACTGATCCAAAGCTCATGAAATCCACTGTTTATATTACTATTTCAGTAAATTTATATTTACATTTATTTCAATAAATCAGGGACATAATTACTTGAGAAGGGTTACACTGCATATTGTTATGGGTTATAACATTTAATATTCTTGTGGCATCATCAATGCATACAGTGGCATACAGCATGTAAACTGCCCTAAGTGGTTCATAAATCTGTTAATTTATAAGTGATTAAGCTAAATAAATGTACAACGGAAAAATAAATATATTATTAGTGTCTTAGAGAAAACATCATTCCTCCAAATCTTGCCCCATGCAGTATTTTATCCATGGAGTGTCTTGCCGTGTAAGACAGAGAGTGAAAGAGCACAACTGCCTTATAGTGTGATGGACCTGTCATGTGGAGGAGGTTTTTTTTTTCCCCTAAAAGCCAAGAAATCAATTGTCAATGTCAAGTCACCCATCCGCAGCGTGACATTTGCATTGTGAGTGTCAGCACAGCTTGGGGGGGACAAAGCAGCTCCTCACCCTTGGATCCCACAGCTGAATGTGGACAAATGTAATACTCAAGTATTGCTTTCATGATGAAATAAAAGGTACCTCACCCATGAAAGGGGATTATTATCTCTGCTGTAGAAGCGTGGCCCCTCGTTAAAATATCCATGGTCAAGTCCATCTCTTGTGAGATGGAGCAGTGAGAATTTCTTTTTGTCCCATAGCATTGTTCCAGTTGTCAGTGCCACATTTTAGTTTGGACCAGACTGTGGGAATTAGGAGTGAATCCAGTCAAATTCTCATAGAACTTTTACCCACCCTATTTTATCCTGTAATGTGGGATAAATAATAACAGTTCTTTTTTCCACACAACATTTTATGGATCACTAATGTTACTTTGCAGAAGCTAGTATTGCTTAGACTTATCTATATTTTAAAATCAGCCAAACATTTATTATATTGTGTGTCGAGGACCAAGAATGAGAATGGGAACGATTCCAGAAATGGAAAAATATGTATAGCGATTGAATGGACTTTGTGATGCAGACTTTACAGTTATTATGTATATACACATTGTATGTTTCCCCAGAATTTCTATCTCCTGGGCATGTCCCAGCTTGTTCGTTCCCCTTCTCCCCTGTTTCTCTGCTGGTTAGCTGGAGAAGCTGCAGAGAGGAGACAGCCCCCATTCGCCCTTTCCTCCCTCAGTCCCTCCTGCGCTCCTCCCCCTTTTGCCCGTGTCCCTATCCTGGTTTGTCCCCCTGCTTGTCTGTCTCATGCTCCGCCCCATCTTCTGGCCCTTTCCCCGCCCGATCTGATAAGAAACCACGTGTGCGTTGGAATAAAGGATTTTACCTGCGCTCCACCTTGTGCCATGGCCCCATCCCCTTTTCAGACTGCAGCAATTGTATTTGTTATTTTAAAAATCTGCTAACTAAAGAAGAAACATTATTCCTAAAGGTTAAGTTGCAGGTTAAAAGCAAAACATTTTTTCATCTTAGTATTTTATCTTAAGAAATCAAAATGTTGAAAGCATGTTTTCATTTCAAATTTTAAATTTTGAATTATTGTATAATTATTGTTTAATAATTATTCAAATCTTTTGTCTCTTAATTGTTTTGGGGTTTTAGCTCACTACTTACCCTTAACTGAGGAAAGTTACCTGTACACTGGGAATTTATTAAATACTATGGAAAATTCAGCCATTAAAGCATGGAGATGCTGAGGCTATCTATACCATTTGGAGTGAAAAGATACACCATGTCTTAGTTACCACCAATTAGTTAATGTCAAGTACATGGAGATAATACTTCAGTACCATAGATATTTCAATTAAAGAAGGGCATCCTGCTTCCCACATATGGTTGATATAAGTAAATGAAACTTAGGCTAAAATATAGCAGCAAAATTTATTAAAAATGTATATAAATTGCAAATAAGCAAAACAGCGCGCTGGGCTGCCGGGGAGACCCCTTCTCCACACACGGCCAGCAAAGCAGTGGCAAAAACAGTAATCTTTATACTATTGTCAATTCCCTTCCCATAGTCACTTGTTATCCTTCTATTGGATCCGAGTTCGCAAGTCTGGTTCTGGTTGGTTCTTTTGCAAGCTCGCTTTCAGTTGCCAGGTACTTTCCCTTCCATAGTTTTAGGTAATTCTTTGTCCTTGAAACTTAGTGTGTGAGCCCCTCCAGATGTCCATCTTGGATCCTTTTTATCATCCTCGTACTTGACTCTTTGATCCTTGTCCTTCCCTTCGTTACTTTAAGCATACACTTTTAGACAATATACAAAAGACTTATTCAGTAACGCATAACAACTTGTTTTGTCAGCTTAAGAACTGCAGCTGCAGGACTATCAGCCTATAGTACTGACAGGTTAATTACCCAGTTTGCAACTTACAGTCCTCTGGCCTTAACAGAACATTGATTACAATAATATATATAGAGAGAAATATAACGTGCAATACTATTAAATGAGTAAATTACTCTACTACAACTATTACTACTACTAATTTGATGAGTAAATTACTTTACTACTACTTATTTGTTACATGGTCATACTGGACACTGGCTGACTCAATAATTTGTCCTATTTTGAGAGGTTCCATTTTATCCAGTCGTGCTGGAAATCAGGCAGTAATTTAAAAGAGTGTAGATAAATCTTTTAGTTTCCTACAAGCACCGATGTGCAACAAAACCTGCTTGAAATAGAAAAGTAACTAGGTCCAGAAAGCAACTGGCACATGTGCTTACACTTAACTCCATTAGAAAAGGTCTCGTTGAAACAGTCATGATGACTGATTATTAAAAGGAGCACAGTGAGAGGCACAGTTTGGTGTAGGAGTCCTTTTTTTAGGGATGGAAATTTGAGGGGATGACAGAAGACACATGGGAGAAGTTTGGGGTGGGTCTGATTCCCATATTTGCTTTACAATTAAGCAGAAGCTCTATTTCCACAGGTAAACATCCATCAGAAGTTTCCAAGAGCTTCGAAGAATGCAAGGGCAGAAAAGAGCTCAAGAAGACAGCAAGATGTCTGGTATCCATGTCTTGTGTCCCCAGGGAATGGAAAATGTAATATCTGCATTCCAAAATGCACCATCTACTCACCAAACTGGCAGTATAAATTACAGCATCCAAACCTTCTAGCCATTCCTCTGTTTCCTTCAGGTAAATATATTTCCTGATATCTTGTCACATCTCTTCCCCACTGTGAAGGATTTTACACTCACAGTTGTGCTAATCTGAATAGGTAGAGGTTTTATGTCTTTGTGAATAAGTTATAATAACTTTCAAAAGCATAGTAATCGAAAAAAAAATACATGTTACTTGTAACGCTCCACACACAAAGTACCCTTTGGCAAAAGAACACATTAATTCATCAACATCCAAAGTATTATTTGTAAAAATACATCATTTCCCATATTGGATATCACTCACAGTTAGCTGCCTCTTGGCCCGCAATGTAAAAACACATCTCTCTGTTTGTAATTTTTTTTTTCTATACATTCTTCTTCTACTTCAGCTGAGGGGAATTTAACATTTATGTTCCACGTTCTTCCATGAAGCCTTACCCCTTAATTCATATATGTTCTGACAACATAATTCAAGTGTTTTATTTTAACAAGGACTGTTTTCATTACACTGTTTGGGATTTGGTGGGAGAAACACACTTGGAGAGTTGTCTACCTCTTAAAAATGTAGCTAAAGGCCTTTAAGGTCCTGTTTCTTGGACCATAAAACTTGTCTGTGATGATTGAAATGAGAATTCTGTTTGACCTTTTGGGACTTAATTTCACGCTTCATTTCCACTGCTGCCACTACTTTACTTCAAAACTGTGGCCATATCTCTTGGATGCAAGGGGTCTGATGGATAGAGAGGTGAGTGTCTGTTCTGTGTCCAGCCTCTCCTTCTGCCTAAACCAATTACTCAGTTTTGATGCAAAACTGACCTTTTAATCATAGTCATTTTCAATCTTCTTCTATTGGACTCCCTGTCTAATGGGGCCATATATGGCAAAATAACTTTGTTTATTCTTAAATTACCTTTTCCTCTGTTTCTTAATGACAGAAAAACCATAGCCTATAAATGTATATTTTACATTATCTAAATATGCTACTTGATCTACTGGATATTTCTGTTAATTTTGCTCTTGATACTCTAGTTTCACTCATAAAGAGAGCAATGACTCACATCCTGGTGTATCCAACATGTACCTGTAATCAGTACCATCTGCCACTCCATGCTCTATTAAAACCATTGCTCCTTGTTCTTTTAAACCAGTTGTCCCAGTTAGGACAGCTGAGTTCATCATGGTATGGGTGTAACCCAAAACTGTGTATTCTATAGCCTTCCATGCCATTTCCCAGAAACTGTTGTCAATAGACTATTCGCACCCTCTGCCCATAAGAGCCTGACTCATCAGGCTATAAACTAGGTGTTAAGAGGCCTGTGAGATAGGAGGATGCTCTTACCTTTTATGGAACTCCCTGAGTGAAGTACTGACCATTCCTGC
>NW_016690194.1:7224666-7228678 GCF_001604755.1 Lepidothrix coronata | reverse complement strand
AACATGGCCTCAATACTTGTGACAGCTGCTTGTTCTAGAACAGATGTATTGGTCACATAATCTGACCAGTGGATTTTTAAGATTGAACAGAGGCAGCATTGATGGAAGTATTCTAGGAGACGCAGGTGGTGGCGGTAGATGACCCATGTTTCGGAACCATACAAGAGAGTAGACAACACTATGGCTTTGTAAACACTGATCTTGGTGCTTTTCTTCAAGTGTTTATTACGCCATACTCTTTTGCGGAGTCTTCCAAAAGCACTATATGCCTTTGCTAACCTGTTGTCTATCAGTGCTTATGGTGAAGTTCAACAGGATAGACAATAAACTTCACCATAAGCATTGTGGAAATCATCAGCAAGGATCATCATAAGCCGAGTGGCACTTCAATCCTCTAGACCTTCAGATTCTGACATTCGTGCAGAGAGATGGCCACAACTGATTCTTTGAGATGTGATATGTCATCTACACATGCTGTAAAATAGTCATCCATAAATAACTAGCACATTGTTCCGCTAATCAGGGCTCAAATGAGATTTTCCATCAGTGTGTCACTACAGGAAAACAGGCTTTTTCTGTGTGCTTTTGTGCTTTACTTTTGAATAAGAAATGCCAATTGGAATCAAACACCATTTATCCATAAATAAAATATTAGATAAGTTAAAAAGTCTAAGAACATTAAGTGTGAACATTCTCCTAACACAGGTAGCACAAGTAGAGGTAAAGGCAAAGAGGACCGAAAGTCACTTGGGAGAGGAGGAAAAGTGATAAAACAATGAAATACACAGCTGTTTGAAAATATATGTATTTCTTATATTGACAACTTATGGGAAAGGTTCTGGAGATGAACCACTCCAGATCCAACAATAGCATGGGTTGGATGATGCCTTGCAAACACCTAGCATCAAGAGCTCTTATGCAGGCTGCTGTCTTATTGCCTTTGTCTTAGTAGTCACATTGTCTCCGAGCCAAACCACCGTGCTAAAGTGTGTATGAACACATGTGGGACACACATTAATGGCTGATAAAATTACATTAATGTTTGACAAAATTCCATCCAGCAAGTCAGGCTCCACCCGAAGCCTGACCTGAGCAATTTTGAGCTCTGCATCAGGTTAATTTCTGTTTGGATAACGAAAGTGTGAAGAAAGGAAAGGCGACCATGATTATAAACACGTCCCTTGCAAATCGGAAATTAGCAGAAATGTTTCTACAGCTCAGAAGTTTCCTGTTAGTTCAGCTGGTGGGAGCAGGCAAACCTTGGACTTCCCATGGGTTCCACACCACGGAAACCACTTGACTTCTGCTTAGTCAAAATCCATGGGATTTTGATCTACGAGAGCAAAATCTCTGAGATAATCTGTTAAATCAGACAAGTACAACTGATTCCTTGTATATTGTATAGAATGACAATTACTTAAGCCAGCAGGGCTGTTCCTGGGGATGTATCACTTCCAAAATTCCTGAAAGATCATAGGTATGGTGAACCATAGTGACTTTGCAGATAGACGAAAAAAAAAAAAGGGAGAGAGAAATAATACAGCTCAGGGTCAGCAAAGGAATAGCAGATCCACAGAGGTGTTGGGTGGCAGATGTGCAGTGAGGAGGAGGACGGCAGGCATGAGGAAGAAGGCAGCAGCAATAACACATCTCTTCAGCTGCTTGGTTGTTCATCTGGAGCTGCCAGCTCAACCCTGAGCTCTTCCAGGCAGACTTTGCCCTGCTCATCAGCAATGGTGATAATGATGCTTCACACAGATTAAAATCCAATTATAGAAATAAAAATCACAGGCCTAACAAGACATGTTTGGTCTTATGGGTCAATTACCTCCTTTTCCTCATTGTTCATTTACATGTAGTCTAATTAGGTCTTTCTGGGTGGGATCTTCCTGTCCCCAGTGAGGCAACATTAGCAAGGGATTCATACTGAGAAAAACCACAATTAGAGTGCTTGTTAATCAAGTCACCAATGTGTTTCACCTTGGCATGATGAGTTCCCCTGGCCAGCATAATTTAATTTAAAAACTGGCATATGTATGTAAATGCTACCTAAGTATCCTTTAAATCTCCAATAATGCACTTGGGAAAAGGTAATGGGTAACAAAACGTATTTTGGTCTGTACAGAAATCTTCATGAGCCCACTTAATTTTACTGTACTAATGAAGCTGAGTATGTCTTCTCTCACTGTCATTCCAGTCTTGTGTTACTGTCCTGCTTAGACTACTGTCTTATCACTAAAAAAATTTGAAATATACTTTTAATTATAGAATAGCTTTAAAGTAAATAATATTATTTCCTTATATGTCTCTCCCTGGCAGTGCATATTTATTATTATTTACATTTTTAAGGAAGTGACTTTTGACTTTTTTTAACAGCCATCATATCCTATCAGAAATGTCCCAGAATTTAAGACGAACAAAAAATTGCCAAGGTAAAACCAAAGAACTTCTCCTTTCTGCTATGTTCAGATTCAAAGTCTTCAATAAGAATGTATTTCACTGAGAAAAGCATTTCTTTATAATAGAAAGTAGAAGGGGACATTAGACATCAAAGGATATATTTTCAAATGCTGCCTCTTCCTCTAATGCAGATTTGGTGATTTGGTGTTTGGATTTATTACTTAGAGACTTTAAAGGGGCTCCAGTGCTACAGATAAACAATTTTAAAAACCAAACCAAACCAAGAAACAAAAACACTACACCAAAGGAAAGTGCTGATAAGGTTTAGAAGTAACAGTAATGGCAAATTCTGAAAGTGAAGACATCAGTTGCAATATTTCCATAATGCCAGGAGCTGACTTTTCACACCACTGAAGATATGAAAGGTGAGACTCAAAGTCTTAATTAAAACTGAGCATGGAACAAGCTTGAACCCAAGAGCCAGAACAATCCCCGCCTGAGAAGAGTGTCCTGAGCAAGAGCAAATCACTGCTTTTCATTCCTTTCCACTCCTCTACACCATTGTGTGACTTACTGCCTCTTTGGATGAAGTTAACTTCTTGTCAACCAGTCAACTTGAAGCAAGTAAGACAGGCTAATACTAAAGCCTAATGAGTACTTGCATTGTGTGTTACACAATATAAATATCTTTATAGTAATTTACAGTCTATAAAATAAAAAACATGGTTACAAAATTTCTTAGAAACACAGGCAAGAGACTGGAAGAAAAGGCATGTTTCAGCTGCTTACACCAAATTGCATTTGAAAGGTTCTTTTTAATGAATGAAACCTGAGAAAGCACATGGAATCCAGCTTCCTAGCTAAGGAGCCTGTGAAAAACACACCCTCAGCAAGACAGATGGACAGAGAAAAAGTCCATCCCTGGAGAATCAGAAGAACAAAACAAGAATACCTGTATTGCTGAATTGCAAGAGAACCCCCGTCACACAGATCAGGAAGAGAAATGTTCTCTGATAAATGCAAAGATAATGGAAAGTCCACCCAGACTCTGGGAGTCACTTTCAAATGATTAAAATGAAAATGTAAAAAACCACCACGACTACAACAAGAACACGTTGAGGTAAAGGCACACTACCCAGTCAACCCTTTATGAAGAATGATTTCAAAAGGGAATACAACATAAATGATGTACCATTTATCCTTCTGCCCAGTTATGGGAAACAGAGACAGCTATCAAAAGAAAAGGGCCACAGCGAACTTTAAGAAACAACTGTCTGGATTTAATCTGATTTTTTTTAGTGAAAAGGTTCAGTGAAAAAAGAGAGGTCGTTGACTGATGTGGTTTTATGGTCACTTTCTGCAGTCCCTGCTGCATCTGGAGAAATGAGAAAAATCACCAACTGGATCACACAGAACAACCTCATTCTCTACTTGTCCCTGGTAACTCATGAGTCTATTGCCTGGCTGACAAGTGATCTTTTCCTTGGTTTATTGCATTGTGTCTGCAATTCTCCCTGCAAGGCAGGTCAGTAACAGGGTACAAGATCCTGCTTCCATTGGGAATTAGATGCCAAGACAGAGCTGCACTTTAATGTGTTCTAGCACTTTCAAA